>NC_041383.1:402374515-402417597 GCF_002162155.2 Triticum dicoccoides
CTCCTCCTCCCTCCTCCTCCCCCTCCCGCTCTCTTCTCCTCCCCCTCAAATTTGAATAAGTAATTTGAATAGAATAAAATATGAAATTGAAAAGAATAAGTAAATGTAGGTATTTTGAAGAGAATAGGAAATTTCAAGAAAACTTGAATAAGTAAATTTGAATAGAATAAAATATATGAAATTGAAAAGAATAAGTAAATGTAGGTCTTTGAATAGAATAGGAATTTTTTTAGTAAATGTAGGTTTTCGTTTATATTTTGATTTAGGGTTTTCACTAAGTCCTAAGATGAGGATAATAGTGTTTTTGTTTATATTTTTAGTAAATGTAGGTTTTTGTTTATATTTTGATTTAGGGTTCTCACTAAGTCCTAAGATGAGGATAATAGTGTTTTTGTTTATATTTTAAGTAAATGTAGGTTTTTGTTTATATTTTGATTTAGGTTTTTCACTACTCCTATTTTGAATGCTCAAATTGGAGAGCACTATTTTGAATACTATTTTGTTTTTGCAGCCAAATCTCCATGTCATCGCCACCGTCGTCCCCGTCACAGGCCCTCTCCGACCTCAAGGTGAGACTAGCCAAATCTCCATGTCAATATGAGTCCTATAAGATATTTTGAAATGTTTTTGTTCATATTTCCAACCATTGAAATGCAATGACCATCAAGTTTGAATGCAAATAGGATATGTGCTTGCCCAAGTGGCCATGTTTGCAGGTAACACCTCCGAGTGGCCTATGTTTTGTCGGAGTGTTGATTAATTTCCGTTTCGGGAAATTTCAAGCGCTCGATATGTCCTTTTTTAGCAAAGGTCATGCCGGATTTTTCCGTGAATTTTGGCATGACTTGTGCTAGAATATGTAGGAAATATCGAGTGGTCTGGATTTTCTAGAAAGATAATTAAACGACATTTTGGGTTGACTTTAAGTCTATCAAGGCTCCATACATGAGAATCAAAAAATGAGTGAGGGAGAAAGTCTGCACCATATATGAGAGAGGAAGAAACCCGACTGTTGTCATGGGGGCCGTTTCTCCTTCTTCTCCTTGTGCTAGACCTTTGTTAGGCACTAGGGGAAGGAGGAGTAACGACCATCACCGATGGTCGAAAAATCAGTGAGAGAGTGTGTCCACCATATATAAGAGAACGAAGAATAATATCGACTGTTGTCGTGGGGGTCGCTTCTCCTTCGTTCCCGTGTGCTAGGCATTTTGGTTTAATGCACTCGGGGACAAAGGGAGGAGCGACCATCACCATCGATCGAATATAGACACCACGTAAGCTGAGAGTTTTAAAAAAAGACTCGACAAACTGATGGTCAACCCGTGCTGAATAATAATGATCTAATTTAGTTTTTGTAGTACATATATTGAATTTTAGAAGTTTAATCTTTGAATTATGAACATAGTAAATGTCGTCGGACGAAAGTCTCGCGGAGTGCTCCTGGTGCGATGACAACCGGGGTTTCTGCGACACGCCTCACTTGGTAGAAGGCCGACGCTTCAGCATTACGCTCGAGGAGGCCTTCGATTATGAAACAGTACGCTACGACGCAAAGTGTTTTTTCGTAATTAAGCTCGACTTCTACTACTTCAACGTGTAATTTTCGTATTTTACAATTCGACTAGCTTATCCCATGCCATGCAAGACGCTATGTCTTGGAGAGGATGGGTTTTGAAGATCATGAGAGTATGGAAACAAAGAAAATTCACCTAGACCCATCATGGTATGGATTTTGAGGTAAATCTATACAATTCTGAGAGCATGTCCCATTTTGGTTGCCCGGATTGGGAAGCGTTTTGCAAGATGTATGATTTTCAAGAGGGTATGGTTGTCACCATGGATCTTGTGATCCTGACATCGAGTTGGATATTTGGGTCCTTATTGATATGCTTCCAGTTCTACCGCTATGTGAGTTTCTCAAACATAGTTATTAAGTAATTTATATTGTTTATTTCAAAATAGTTGACAACTTATTTCCATTGATAGCTTATTTTAATTCTTCGAAGAATGTGCATAAGATGGTAGATAGAACTTACTATACCGATGGCTCTGAGTTAACTTATCAGGAGAAAAATCATCTGGTTGCAGTTTGTACTGATCTTGAGAATTACAATGTCTATTATGAAACTCCTCCACATTATGGTCAATATGTGCCACTAGTGCACGTGTTGTACTATGCTAACATCCATGGAGATGTCATGGTAAGATTTTTTAGTATTACGACATATGTGCATCTTTTGCATAAATTCTTCTAAAACTGAACTACATTGCTAACTATGAAGTTATTACTATGTTTTTCAATAGATAACCCCGTAGGAGTGTGTGCCTCATCTGATGTTTCAGAAAGGTCGCGTTGATGTTTTGAATATACGACCAGGTCATCCTATGAATCACTCCTGTTCATATCGGATTTCTAAAACCAATGAAGACATGACAACCAAAGATTGGGAAAAAAATGTATGGTCACTCGTAAGGAGGTACTTGGAAGCAACATTAGGCAAGTGCAAGAATTGGAGACAGGATAATCTCCATTCTCCATAATGGAGAGTCAGGGCCTATCTTGTTTTATGCTATTTTACCTAAGAGAAGGTAGTAGGTCCTAGCTAATACTCATGATCATGTGCGATCATGTGCTAAGAACAACTAAGTAGGATTGGTTAGATGACTATGATGATGATGTGGTATCGAGTAGAAGTTGTATGATCGATGATGATGAGTAGGACTTGTTATTATAATACCAACGATGAGTTATTTATTATTATGATCGATGATGCATGATGCTAAGTTGTTATATGAGCATGATGAGTTATTATATATATATATATATATATATATTAGTAGGTGAAATGAACATGGAATAGATTCAAGTGGAGGCAGCATGTGGTGCACATCGAAAGTACTACTAATCCAAACTAGATCAAGTTTGGATTAGTAGTACTTATGATATGCACCACATGTTGCCTCCACTTGAATCTACTCCACATTCATTTCACCCATTGTTATATATAATAAGTAATCATGGTCATAAAATCATATGATGAAAGTACTGTATATAAAACCACAATGAAAATAAGTTGTATTTTCAAAAATACAGAAAAGTTAGCAGCAGCGCTTTTCTAAAGAAACGCTACTGCTACTTTCTATTATCTGTAGCGCTTTACCAAAGAAAGCGCTACTGCTAACTTGGTATAGCAGTAATGTTGGCATTCCAGCGCTACTGCTAACATTTAGCTGTAGCGCCTTAGTGGTAGCGCTTGTACAAGCGCTACTGCTAGCTACAAAACAAGCGCTACTACTAGGGTTTTCCCTAGTAGTGATTGCAGAACCTGAAGGAGTACAAGCAAAGTCCTAGAAAAAGGTGGTGCTACCAGAGAAATCAAATAGAACCCCACTTATATTGGCGATAGAACCAGCATCGCAAAACCTAGGATATCGCAACTATGTTGCTCGCTGTTTTGCTCTTGTTAGTACCTGTTGTCCTATCACTATACTTACATTCATATCTGGTGAATTATGTGACATCATTGTGCATTATAGCTTGCGTATCCATTATTTTCTCCAAATTATCATATATATATTAATGCTTACATTAATGTAGAATAAACCCAATACTTATGGAGAAGTTTATTCCATTGTTCTAGCAAGTATCTGTTGTCCTTCATCATTGTACTTATATTGTCAGCTAGTTGTTCATGTACATGTTGCAGCTTATTTTCCTTTGCCATCCATTTTCTACACATCAGATCTATATTTACTCTTGCCAAAATATTGAATAAAACCAATGCTACTGAAGAAGTTTAGCTCTGCATTGCTCTTGTCGGTGCCTTTTGCATGTATGTTGTACTTACATTTATAGTTTGCATCTTGGTTTAAATAATCGCCCTTTGTTCCTATATTATCACATCATATTTACTCTTAACAAAATGCAGAATAAAGGCAATGCTCTTGAAGAAGAGTTTGAGGTAAACTTCTTGAATTGCCACCCCCCCATCAATATGGACAAGGGGTTTGTAGAGCCGGTCTTCACTACTAACGTAAGTCTGTCCTCCTCGAGCCTTCAAACTTTGTTGTGTATATTTGGATAGCTATGACTGCAAATGTTGTTTATTTTTGTCGTATGCATCAAATTGCATGTTCAAAGTTTATTATGAAAAAGTACATAAACATAAGTGTCCTTCTCAATTTTAGTTTTTAGTTGTACAACCTAGTTCCTTATTCATACCATGTAAATTAAACTAAACACAACATGTTATCTTCTTTAGAACTGCATGTATGCTTGTGTTCTTGATCTGTAATCCAGTGGTGTGGTGAAACTACCACCTCCAGCACAATGTCATATCCTGCTATGTCTTAACTATGAACAATGCCATATTATGTTAATGTTATTTAAATCATGTCTCTTCATTTATCAATCTAGAATGGTATAAATTGACAGTACACTCACCATTGATGCTTATATGTTGTTTAACACTACTTGTAAGCTTGTGTTCTTGATCTATAATCCAGTGGTGTGGTGAAGCTGGCCACTCCTGCACAATGTCATTTCCTACCGTCTTAGCTATGAACAATGCCTATTGTGTTAATGCTATTTTAAATTGTGTCTATTTATTTCTAACTAAGAAATGAGATGAATTGACAACACTCAAGCTTATACGTGCAAAACATGTTATCTACCTACTTGTTTCTTTTTAGGGTGACATCATTGATGCTAGGAAGAACTGGCACAATGATAGCGAGACGATCATGTTGCTTGTCCCTCTAACATATATTCGAGAGAAGAAGGCAACACATCTTGAGGATAGCGATACAACCCCAAAGTCATGTCTTGATGTAGTGTCGAACTTACTCGCTAATAGCAGTGACACAAGCTCGATGAAGTCGCCGCCTGAATCTGTTTGACTTCTTTAGTCTGAAATTCAAGCAGAAAAACATGCTTCCACTCAAATCTGACTGGAACTCCAATCTCTATGCAATATTAACCATAAGTACAGGACGTCTATTGATACTATGCAGCTTGAGTTGGTGGATATAAGTGTTAAATAAGCACAGTCTCATCAGGTTGCTAAGTTGCTTGCACTGCAGCTCCTGGGCAGGGCTAACCTTTCTTGAACTATGTTGAAGTGATGTCGGTTCTGTCTATTATTTTGTGAGCGTGTTTACTTCCACTGGTAGCGACCTTCCCAGTGTATGGAATATGCTGGCTGGTTGCCCTTTATTATCACTGGCGGCGAACTTTGATGCCTAGGGGATGTAATATGTTGTAGTTTCTTTGTTGTATAGTCTAGGTTTATTCTGCATCACGATGATGTAATTTATTTGTTGTATATGCTCTCGTCGCTCTAAGAAAAGGTCGTAATATTCGATCAAAGCGCAATGTGCCAATATGTTAGGTTTATATAAAAAAAATTGGTACTAGAACTGGCCGACCGCCAATCGCTATGAACGGGCCGAACCATGGGCCTACAATCATCTTGGGCCATTAGTAGGCCTAGACTTAATCTGGCCCACTATTAGTTTTGGGCTTTTAAAAGGCCGAGTAAACCGCTTGCCTTAATTGGGCCAGAAAATAAAATGTGCTTTTAACAGGTTGAGATGTAGATTAAGCCTGAATTGTGGCGAACAAATCACGGGCCTACAGCAGGCTAGAGTATACAACTGCCCATTATTGGCCCAGTGATATGACAGGCCATTAACAAGCCGAAATGTTTTGGGCCTTGGTGGAAGCATGCTGGATGCATAACGGGACAAATTTAAGCCCAACACTATCAAGGGCCTTTACCCCACCGATAGGCAGTTTGGGGATAAAATGTATCCACGAAGACTACGGGCCGTTAAGAGGCCGAGAGTCACTACGAGCCAGAGTTAGGACAGATGCAGCTTGGGCCTTTAAATGCCGAAAGTGAAATCGGGCCAAAAGAGGCCCATATGTACACAGGGCCGCTGACAGACCGAAACTAATATCGGGACAGACTGTTAAACGGGCCATTAAGAGGCCGAAGAGAAAATCAAGTCCTTAATGGGCCTAAAGGCACAGTAGCTGTTAAAGGGTTGTATCTGTTATGGGCCGTAATTTGGCCCAAGAAATGAAAGTCAATTAACGGACCAGATAAGATATGGGCCGCAATTTGTCCAAAATTATTGTAGGCTGTTAACGGGCCAGATCTAATATGGGTCATAAACTGGCCCATAATATTGCAGTCTTTTAACGGGCCATATTTGATGTGGGCCATAAATTGGTCCAGAAAATGTTAGGCTGTTAATGGGCTAGCCCACTAGATCTAGCAAAATCTTGTGGGCCTTTTCCTGGGCCGGCTTTTAAACCTAAATGGGCCCCTGTTGGGCCGTGCCATGTGTCGACGTATCATTAGGTGTGTTCCGTCCATTGTATGGATGACATCTGTCCCAATGCTGAGCTAACACGTGGATCCTCCGGCGAATTAAAATTTTACACGTGGAAAATCCCCATTGGTCCGGGCTGTTAACGGGTTATTGGATCCAAACCGGAACCCGATAGCTTAACGGCGACCCGTTATGGTGGATGCCACGTGTTGGTTACCCTTGACGAAAACACTTCCATGATGTGCCATTTACCGTCATGGAAGTGGACACTTCCATGGTGATAATTTTGGTATTGTCATGGAACACTTCTATGACAAGACATGTATGACTATCTTGATTATGTCATAAAATCGTCATGGATGTACATGCATGACAGAAAACGTGACCTACTGTGACAAACATGGATCATCACAGAAGTGTTTTTTTGTTTTGCTTTGGAGAGTGGTGTCTCCTAGATTGGTTAGGTGTCGCTTGGGATCCTCCAACATGATGTGGAGTTGAACCAAGAAGTTTGTAAGGGCAAGGGGATCGCCTACTTCATGAAGATCTACCCAAGTGAGGCAAGTCCTTCGTAGGCGATGGCCATGATGGGATAGACAAGGTTGCTTCTTCATGGACCCTTCTGGGTGGAGCCCTCCATGGACTCGCGCAGCCGTTACCCTTCATGGGTTGAAGTCTCCATCAATGTGGATGTATGATAGCACCACCTGTCAGAACCACGCCAAAAATCTTCGTATGTCCATTGCGTTTGCCTTCTCCAAACCCTTCACTTTACTTACATGTGCAATGTTTTACATTCTGCTGCTATACTCTTAGACTTGCATGTGTAGGGCGTTACTTGACTTGTCATAATTGCTAAAATCTGCCCACAACTAAAATTGGGAAAATGATAGTTTTTATTTGGTCAAGTAGTCTAATCACTCCCCTCTAGACATACTTTCGATCCTACGGTGCACTAGAAAATGGGGCCCTGCTAATAACAACTTACTAGCAACGTGCGGGCTAATGTGCACGCTGCTAGTTAGCTAGGAAGACCTAGAAACGGGCCTGGCAGAAGTATCTAGTTTTTCAAGTTCTTTTGTTTTGTCTTAGTTTGCATATATGTGATCATGCTATGAAAATTGACATATTGATGTGATCATTTCTATTCCTTGCTATAGCCTAAGTCACAATTATATTTTTAATTTTTTCTACCTTACTAGTATAATTTGATTTATATCTTATTCGTAATTGGTGTATGGACCTTTTCCTTTTTAGATTACAGCTAATGCTTATTTTCATTGGAAGTGAGTTGCTAACATTTCCTTCATTTTTTACATCCATGTAGCTCTTCTCATTAAAGGAAGAACTTGGACAACAAGAAAAGAAAGAAGATAGAGACAACTAAAGGTATTAATCCTAATTCTCACTTTACGTATGCAAGACATATATGCCAAACAATCACCCCATCAAGTCTGAGCTACCACACTATTGTTATGTCCATTAGTTGGATGCAAAGAAACTACCACCGCTTGTCATGTACTCGTTATATTGCATCAATAGTATTCTAATTGTTTTGTTCTAGGGTATTTGTTCAATGGTAGCGATGTCCACACGGGGTTGCAATAGTGATGACAACCACAACAGCATGAGGAGATGAGAACGTTCACTACATGGCCGACGATGCATTCAACTCATGGATCCGGATGTAGACAAGATGTAGGGACGGTGTTGGCATTTTGCTTACCTTCAACGCGCGCCAACTGTAGACGCTACTAGTAACCTAATAACTAGGGGCATGCAAAAAGTGTGCATGCTGCTAGCATCTTCATTACTAGCAGCGTGTCACCCGCACACATCTAGTAGACAGTTACTAATAGCATGTGGTGTGCACGCGGCTAGTAACCAGCTACCAACGACATCGTACTAGCAGCACGCCGGCAGAACACCGCTAGTAGGCAATTGCGAACGCGGCTATTAAAAGTCATATGAAGTCGGTTGCATGGTGGTGAAACTCTCTTCTTCTTTGATCACATGTCAACCCAAGAACTTACCTGCCATGGTGCGTATTGTTGCTTGCTCAGTTGGTCGCAAATTCCAACCATGAATGTCTTGGAGAAATTATAATGATGGATATGTAACTGTTAGCATCAAAACACACGAAAAACAAGAACAAAAAACAAATGTAAGCCCTAATACAAAATCCTCGCTGCATATATGCTTTCCTGCTGAAGCCCTATTTATCGGGGGTTCAGGTGGTACATGTCGGTGTCAAAACCGGCGGATCTCGGGTAGGGGGTCCCGATCTGTGCGTCAAGGCTGATGGTAACAGGAAGCAAGGGACACGGATGTTTACCCAGGTTTGGGCCCTCTCGATGGAGGTAAAACCCTACTTCCTGCTTGATTAATATTGATGATATGGGTAGTACAAGAGTAGATCTACCACGAGATCGTAGAGGCTAAACCCTAAGAGCTAGCCTATGATGGTATGAATGTAATTGTGATCGGCCTTCTAAGGACCAACCTCTCCGGTTTATGTAGACACCGGAGAGGGCTAGGGTTTACATGGAGTCGGTTACAAGGAAGAAAATATAATATCCGGATCACCAAGCTTGCCTTCCACGCCAAGGAAAGTCCCATCCGGACACGGGCCGAAGTCTTGAGTCTTGTATCTTCATGCTTCAATAGTCCGGATGTTGTACGCAGTCCGGCTATCCGGATACCCCCTAATCCAGGACTCCCTCAGTACACAACATGGAACCCACACAAAAGTGTCACATTTGGGTTGTTGGTGTCGCTGACACATATTCCAGAGATGTGTGATGATATTATCCAATAAACAAAGTACAATATGTTGGAAGTGCTTTTGAAACTGCGGGAGAATACTCATGGACACGGGAACATCACAGACATGCATTAACCCCTTTAAGGCTGATTTTTTTCTCCGTCCTTCATGAATATATAGTTGGAATGCTCTGAAAATTGCATAGAAGAAATGTGAGCTAATATTCAGTTATTATTTAATTTACATAGCATAAAGAGTGATGTTTACATAAATAATACCTACCAAGTAGCTTTGCTAAGCCCTAAAAACTAGGTCTTGACTGACTATACCTATAAGATTCCAAATAATACACTTTTCCTTCATCCAAAATATAGCAACAAGAATGTAGTTAGACATACAAAATATAAATAATATTGAGTTAATTGACATTATGTCATCGGTTTGAAAGAAAGAAATTGTACAAGGGAGAAGTAGACTTATTTTCTTTTTCAAGGGAAAAGTGATGATATCTTGGTCCTGAGTCATGTTCATCAACTAGATAATGTAATCCTCGGCGTGCTTCGACACATCACCATGTTAGCATTGCAGGTAACACCTCGCCGCGAAGATTATATTCTTCATTTCTCATGGTTTAAGGATAGCTCAGAGTACAAATCATCTCATGGTGCTCGCATCTAGAGTTGTCAAATTATATATGTCAAACAAGTTATCCAACCAACAGAGAATAAAGGAACTCTGTCATGGCACAAGTGCTATGTTTGAAACTGACCATGATCTCTTCAAGTCGTCCAGCCTTGGGTTTCTTAAAATTTACCATGTAATGCTTGTGCAACTCAGCACATGCATAGTTGTAATCATGCATCTTATTTTTTTGAGTGGGCTACAAGCGCTTTTTCAGGCTTGTATTTTAGTGCTAGCTTGGCTATAGGAAATTCTGCACCAGATTTTGCAACCTTGCGCATTCTCTTTGGCTCTTTTTCCTAACCATCTGTCACCTTAATCGACTCATTGCTGGCACCAAGATTGATGATTTTATGTGTCTTGAGGGTAGGGTTGTTGACGAGGTCCTCACCAACATTCCTCGGATCCATGTCTAGTTATGAAATTTGGGAGTCCCTGCCCCCACCCCCCAGCTAGACAACATGTTATTCCAACATGATGTCTCTCTTCGACCACTAGATAAAAGCTACCCTTAGGCCTTCGCCACCTCGTGGGTGTTCCTCTATTCAACAGGGTGGGGGTGGAATCCTTAACACTTTAAATGGGAGATGCTAGTCATCCCTAGTCACCTCAGCATGATTAGGGCCAAGGATAACATTGGGTACCAACTGTTGCTTCCCCTAGAGTAGGAGGGTGGTATTGGCCCCAAGTAGCTTCCGCGGGCTCATCACAACTAGCGATCCTTACTACAGGCTTGCAGGGCGTCATTACAGAGACAAAAATGGAAAAAATTATGTGAGGAGGGTTGGCTATGAAAATGTCATGTGTGTATAGTATTTATTATTATAATTATTTATCGTGGACTTACGGAAACATTATCACAAGGAAATAATTCAGGCAGTCAAGCCTGAGTTTGAGGGAAGGCCATGAAAGCGTAGCTACTTCGACGTGCTACCCAACCTTCTACCGTTGGCGCAGTCGGTGTTGGTGCTGCTGATCCTTGACCAATTCCAAACTCTGTTCGTAGGCTTTTTAATAATGACTCTTTAAGAGTCACAATTTTTTTCATCATCACCAACCTTTTCTTGGCTTTCTTGCGATCACGCTTCTCTTCCGATGAACGATTGCGTATTTCCATGGAGAAAAAACTCCTACTCTGCTCGTTTGACGGGAGTGCTCAAGGTTTCCCAGTACTTTCTAGAGCACTTCTCTTATGAAGAGGCCACCCTGTGCTTCTTTATCTTTCTCAACATACAAGGGAAAATATCATTTGATGAAAAAGTACAAGTGAAAATATTGTAAATCCATTATGGGAGGGTTTTGTTGACATATCACGAGCTTCTCATATATTGTCTCGGGCCGCTTGTTAGCACCATCAACATCCTCACCAGCTTTAGAGTTCGCACAATCACGGTCATCGGTAATACCCGATGGCGTGGTTGATGGCTCCCTTGCTCTTACCCAAGCTCTTATTCTTGAGTCATGGATATGCGAAATTTTTGTGGACAAGTTGGCGCTCGCTAGCTCCTCATCCTCCTGCTACCATACCTTGGCCTTGCTGCGTGCCAACGGTTCCCATATGATGTGGGTACTTGTTCAATTTGGCAATTTCTCTGTGTTTCTAACCTTTTCTTTAAATTTCGGCGTGGTCTTTGCCGCACAAATTCATCCCACACACATGGCTGAATTTGAAAATAACATTGAAAGGGAGTTGCATTCTGGTAAACGAACTTCGTCGTCAAGGTGGACTTCCATCCAGGGAAATATTCCTAGTGGTAAGAAGAGTTGCCCTCCGAACAACCTTTATGTGTTCTGGATCTACAAGGAGGTACGTCATGATCTCGTTGACGATCGATTGGCAATGATTATCCGATACCGATTTTCATTTCTCAACGTGCATTGTACTCGATCACGAACCATAATCCCAACACCCTTTTTGAACTTATTTATAGCAATATCCGATGACAATGGAGTGCTCGTTGTCGAATTGACGTCGGTAATCCCGAATCTGAATTCCGGCCTTTGGGCAACACCCCTACACCTGATCACTCTTTTTTTCTCTCATTTGTCCGCATGAAATTGGATATCAAAGGAAAAAAGTACAAACCCCTCGCTGTCTGAACTTGCTGGGGTGGAGAGTCATGATGGTGATAGTGGAGGTGGTAGCGTAGATGTTATCGGCCTTGACTGTGGCGGTGGACGAGGGCAGAAGGAGTCAGTAGCGATGAAGCTGACATAGATGAAAAAGGAGCCAACATCTTTCTTTTCCTTTTCTGCCTTTCTTCGGCGAATTTTTAATTTTCTTTTGGATTTTCTCACCTTATGTTTTTCTTTTATTTTTTTACTTTCTGTTTTTAATTTACAAACATTTTATAAATGCATATTTTTTAAGTTAACGATTTTTTTGATTTATGATCTTTTTTTAATTTAGGAATATTTTCAAATTAATTAACATGTTTAAATTCACGAAAATTTGGCCTGGTTCGCAAACGCACCACAAGGGACGCGCCACAAAGAAGAAACATCAGATAGATAATAGCACCATCTATCAACGTGGGTTGCTCAAAAAAAATTCCATCAATGTGGGTGGGCCGCAACAATTGGCCCGCTTCACAATTGGCGCGCGTTGTCGGTCCGGTCTGGGTCCAGTCCAGACAAGAACCAGGTGTCCACCCTTCCCGTCGACAACAACGCGCCGCACACCGCCATCCCTGTTCCGCGCCACCGCCGTCCATCCCCTGCCGCCTCTCAGCTGACTCCAAACACCACGCCGGCGACATGCCGCCCAAAGGTTGGTACTTTTCTTTTTCTCTACTAGGCACTCCTCCCCCCTACTTCCGCACGAACGGCCAACTTGTCGCGCTGCGCCTGACCTCGACGCGATTGATTGGCTGCAGAGCTGCCCGGGTTGTACTACGACCCGGAGAAGAACCGCTACTTCCCCACCAAGGGCCGCATCCCCGGCGCCGCCACCCGCCCTCCTCGCCCTCCGCCGCCGCCCGCTGAGCCCTCGCCTCCTCCCACAGCACGCAGGAAAAGGGCGAGGCAGTCCGAGCTGCTGCATGCCAGGGAGATGTACGGCGGTGGTGTGATATTCTCCAAGAACAACAAGTCCACCTTCAAGCAGCAGTGCCAGTACACACAGGCGTCGCAGCCGATGGTGCTGATCCGAGCTTCTCTTTTGCTGCAGCTTTCCCTTTCGTTTCGTGCAATATATGCTGATACCATAGCGCTGCTTGGTAGGTTTGGAAGTACCAAGGCACAACCTTAGTGGCTGATAAGGCACTGGAGGAACTGCACGCCATGGTTCAGACTCCCAGTGGGCTGCGTGAGTCCAAGCTATTAGCGACCGGCAGCACGAATGGTTCAATCAGGTGAGGTTTGCCAAAGCACTCATTTTCTGTCCGTGTAGTGAAAAAGCTTTAGAACTTGACAATTGATTGTTGGGAGTATAGATGTACCATCAGTTGAGGTTCCTGAATTCTTGATACCATACCGCCGATGCGTTCTCTGCTCAAACATATTCCAACGGCTAACAAGCTATGCAATAATGGATTTTGAATTGAAAACGAAATTACTAAAACACAAATACAGCAATTTCTCTTTTCTTGAAGACAGAACTTGCATGGCTTTATAAGTTTAAAACTTGTTGGATTCTTTGATATTCAGTTGTTCTCTTTGAGTATAAGCATGACCATACTGGTGTTTCATGGTGCATGACATATTTTTATCTGGCAGATTATTTGGGTTGGGAACTGCTCTAGAGAATTTTGAGGATGAGATGGAGTTTTTACCTCAGCCTGTTTGGACTCCCTTGGGAAAGCAGAAAGCAGCAGTGAATTCTCCACTTGCAAATATCTGGTCATCTGAAACAGCTTTCTCAAACTTCTCATCCAGTATATCTTGCATAAAAAAGTTCGGGCACAACTTTCATGATGCAGCCAGCACCAACTCATCAGTTCAGCGAGCATTGTATCCTCAAATTGTTGCTTCTATTATGCATATTACTGTTGTCATAATTACATGTGTTTCGACTTGTGCATTTTATGTTCTGTACTATTGCCTGGTAATTGAACATGAGCTTGGGTTACTTGACATCGTAAAACATGGTGGCTACTCTTGGATCTGGAGGATCCGGTGGTTCTGTTTATATTATGGATATGTCAACTATTGACTCTGCAACGGTTTCACGGAATGCTCATGGAAGAATTGAGAGAGTTGCTTCATTTGATCGTACAGTATGGACTGCTGATTGTAATTCTGATGGCACACAAGTAGTTCTAGGTGAGTTGGCTGACTGGACTTCAGTTTAGGCCATGCCCAAAGTTCCCCTGTTACACAGAGTAACGAATTTGTTTTTTTATAATCCTTTCAGCAGTACTTTATGCTATTTAATACTCCCTCCGATCCAAAAAAAAAGTGTCGCAGCTGTGAACTAAGGTTAGTTCAACCTTAGTTCAAAGCTGCGACACTTATTATGGATCGGAGGGAGTAGTAATAACACTATCAAGTTCGCTGCATTCAGAAGCTTTGATAATCTTTTTAATGTATTGACATGGCAAGATCATTCTATAAGAATCTATACATAGAAACTGACTACATTACACAGAAAGATTAGCTTGCTATTATGAGTATGTATAATTGCCTCCCACCATAACTTTGTTATACGAGTTCATTGAATGTTAAAGTCATTTGTTTCATTAGGTGGAGGTATTGTAGTAACTTGTTGTCACAACTTAGCTTTTTTAGAACTGTAGCAGCTTTGCAAGTTGTCTATTTTATACAAGGGAAGTGGAAGGTCCTTTTTCTTGGAATTATGGGAGTAGGCAGTGGAGGAACTTCCTCTGTATCAATTAAGCTTGTGGATTATTAAGCATTTTTGCTCATATTATTTCTAGGTACAAACACTGGCGCTGGTTTGCTTAATTTGGAGACAGGGACATTATCATGGCTGTATCGTTGTAAAAGTGACATTCTTTCCCAGCAATTTGTGCACTCGGTAATAAATTATTTTAAATGTGTACATTTCCACTTAGCAGGTTTCATATGTCCAATGGTCTGTTAGGTGTGTATTGTCAGGAGAGTCACAAAAACTTTTTGTCAGTTTTTGGTGCATGTGCAATTTGCCTTGCACATACCAACTTCTTGAAATAAAAATGCAATTGGCTGCCAATTTGTCTTCTATGAATAGCTGAATAAATGCCTCATGCCTCTATTTGCTATATAGAACTCTTTTTTCTTTCACCAATACACCAAGCTGGCGTATCATTGCATTGATAGGTAGACAGAATACAAGAGTTGAGGACACCTAGCTCGTACACTACGAGGCGTGCCAGGGGTCCTCATGAGCAGAAGAAGTGGGTTGCTCGGCCCAGTTACAGTGAGTTTACATCGCGTCAATTACAGCTTGGAGTCCTTTGGCACCGGCAGTGGCCCAGGTGCGCACGTCATCTTGGATCGAAGCAAACAAGTGGCTAGCAGAGGGTTGCCGTAGGTCGAAGATGCAAGCGTTGCGATGCTTCCAAATGGCCCAGGTGACTAGCGGGACTAGGGACGCAAGGGCTTTCCGGAGCGACACCGGGATGGAGTTAGTAGCGTCTCTCCACCAGCCGTAGAGGATGAGGTCGCCATTGGGAGGGCTGATGGTGAGTTTGCACCAAGCTAGAGTGCGATGCCAAATCTCCTTGGAGAAAACGCAGGCGGCGAGGAGGTGGTGGATGTCCTCAAGGTCTTGATCACATAGGACACAATGAGGAGGGTGGGCCAATCCCCGCTTGACTAATCTCTCAGCCGTCCAACAACGTTCCTGCTTGGCGAGCCACAGGAACATTTTGACATTGGTTGGGGCCCAACCCTTCCATGTCAGCCTCCAGTCCATGTCCACAATGGAGCCTTGGAAGAGAGCCATGTAGCAAGAAGAGGCCGAGTACGTGCCGCTAGCAGCCATCGCCAGCGAATGCGGTCTGGGTCTGAGGATAGGGTCACCTGAAGAAGACGCCTCCAAAGGTAGATATACTCAACAGTGGCTTCGACACCAAGTGCGTCGCGGATGTCCTGAATCCAGGCCCGGTTGAGGAGTCCCTCATGGACCAGGCGCTTGTTGCGGCATCTCCGAGATACCAAAGTGGTCAGGCTTAGTGTGATCTCGGCAATCGACTTGCCATCCAACCAATGATCAGTCCAGAATCGGCAGGTAAGCCCGTTGCCAATGGTCCAAGAGGTGGATGCACGGAAGATGTCCTGCACGTCGGCGTCATCAGGCAGGTGGAGATGGTGCCAGGGCCGCGTGGGGTCGGTGATGGGCAGCCAAAGCCACCTAGTCCGAAGAGAAATGCTAGTGCGTTGTATGTCACGCATGCCTAGGCCGCCAAACTCGAGGGGGCGGCACACCTTCTGCCAGTTCACCAGCCAGTTGCCTGAACGGGCCTCCTTGCGCCCATGCCATAGGAAATCGCGGATTAGCCGGTTGGCGAGCTTCAAGATGGAGGGCGAGAGGGCCATGGCCAGCAGCAAGTGGACTGGCATGGCGCTCAGGACATGGCGAACAGGGGCAAGTCGCTCGCCACGGGAAAGTAGGCAAGCTTGCCAGGTGCCAAGGCGCTTGGCCATTTTCTCCACAAGGGGTAGCAACGCTGATGTGGGAACCTTCCTGGAAGAGAGTGGAAGTCCAAGATACTGGATGGGGAATTGTGTGGTCTGGCAAGAGAGCGTCACACCGGCCCTGGTGGCTGACTCGTCCGTGCAACATATGGGTGTCGCGGAGCACTTTGCGAAGTTGGTCTTGAGGCCTGAAGCTTGGCCAAATACCTTTAGGATGCCCTGCACCGCCCGGAGGTCGTGGTCGTCAGGGTGACAGAAGAGGACGACGCCGTCCGCGAACAGTGAAATGCTGGGTATGGCGCGCCTACTCGTGAGGCGGTGAAGAATGCCACGGCTGGTGGCGTGCTGGACCAGAGTGTTGAGCACGTCGATGACCAGGACGAATAACATGGGCGAAATAGGGTCGCCTTGCCGTTGTGGCATGATCAATGGGTGGTCCGGGGGTTCCATTAATAAGCACTCTCGTGGAGGAGGTCGAGAGGAGAATTGCCACCCAAGCGCACCATCTTCGCCCAAAGCCAAGGTGATGAAGGACCTCAAAGAGGAAGGGCCATGATACTGTGTCGAAGGCCCGGGCAATGTCGAGCTTGAGGAGGACGCGCGGCGCCTTGAGGTTATGCAGGAGACGCGTCATTTGCTGAACCAGCATGAAGTTATCATGTACGCCGCGGCCAGCGATAAATGCGCTCTGGTTGGCGGACACAATGCCGTCAAGGCGGGGGGCCAGTCTCAGGGAGAGCACCTTCGCGAATAACTTGGCCAAGAGATGTATCAGGCTGATGGGGCGGTAGTCGAAGAGGGAGGAGGCGCCGGCCTTCTTAGGGAGCAGAGTAAGAAGTGCTTCGTTCAGTTTGTGGAATCCACATCCATTCATCAGATAGAGCTTGTGGAAGACCTCGCAGATGTCGTGCTTAACTATGTCCCAGCATGCGTGAAGAAACTCCGCGGTAAATCCATCAGGGCCCGGAGCCTTGCCAGCCGGTAGACGCTTGACGGCCGCCCAAATCTCGGACTCGGAGAATGGCGCGTCAAGGCCGGACATGTCAAAGGCCTGATGGTGAATGGCCTGAAGATCGATGGAGGAAGTGCGGGCCTCGTGGGAGCCAAAGATCGAGGTGAAGTGCTCGAAGGCCATATTGCTCATGTCAGCATGGTCTGAGACCAAATTTCCGTTTTCATGAAGCTGGAAAATGTGGTTTTTCTGCCGGCGATGCGCAGCGTGAATCTTCAGGAAGGGTGTGCTCGTGTCGCCTTCCCGGAGCCATCGGAACCGAGTGCGTTGGCGCGCGATGGACCTCTCAAGAGATGCGAGGCCAAGGTATGCACATTTCAGTCTGCGACGCTGCCAGGACTCGGCATTGGAGAGGGGGCGGACGTCCACTCTGGACGGTAGATATATTTGTATGAGTTGTCTAGCTGGTTCCTGAACTTTGAGCTTTCATCTGTGATTTGATTATTAAATGGTTGCTATTGCTACCAAATTGCCACATTTGGCGTAGTTACTACAACATACCTTGCCTGTCTCCACTATGCTCATGTAATTTTGCTCATTTTGTTCAGGGAAATGTGGTGCTATGTGGCCTACGGAATGGGAGCATAGTCCCTGTCGATGTGCGGGAAAGGCACAGTAGTCGCCCTACTGGTCGATCTTCACCTAGCACTGCTAGGGGGACAGTTCCCATGCTGTCTGCAAGGCATAATGCCAGAGGGAGAAACCAGGTAAATACCACTATTAGAACACAGTGTGTTTAATGTAGCCATCAAAAGTTACCATCTCGGCATTGTTCAAGTTTTTTTTTTGTACTTTGACATATCACTAAAATAAAATGATATTTTGAATGCCTAATTAGGCAATTCAGCCCATCAATGAATGTATCATATGATTGTGGTTTGGAAATAAAAATCCTTGCAGGCTGATAAGGCAAAATCATCTAGGGTTATCTCTATGCCTTCAGCAGTTTGCAGGTAACCATTATTATTCTTGACTCGCTGACACTCTAGTTTGGACATGGTCAAGTTTCTTGGTGCTAAAAATTGATATTGTTATCCAGCCTGGTTTCTCTGTCATCGGATGAACACTACTTCTTAGGGAGCTCCATGGATGGATCGGTAAGCTTGTTCTTAATCATTTTTTGTGGTATCAATGAATGAGTAGCTGTGCTCAATTTTTCACAGGATTGATTTGCCACTAACGATAATATTTTCTTAAAACTCAGTGCAGTTTAACAAGATGTTTTTTTGCGGGGGTAACAAGATGTTAACTACTCCCTCCGTCCCATAATATAAGAATGTTTTTGACACTGCGGAGGGAGTAATAGATAAAATGAGGCTGAGAGTAGCCCCCTGACACATTATTTAAAGAAGATAGTGAGAATACAAGATACACTGGTTTATTTGCCCTGTGAAATAAATCAATGAGATTTAGTCCTCCCCAAAGGGGTTATTGCCCAGTTCCCAGATGTTAACTAATACTCCCTCTGTCCCAAAATAAATGTCTCAACTTTAGTACAACTTTATACTAAAGTTAGTACAAAGTTGAGACCCTTATTTTGGGACGGAGGGAGTATATTGTTAAAGTTTCATGTGTTTGCAGAATAATGAGTTAAAAAGTCTACATGTTTCCTGTATCTTCATTACAAATATTAGCAGCATAATGAGTTGACGCTTTATTGTATGCAGCGAATTTCAAATTGATACAATTTCAGCATTTTGGGACAGATAAATTATACTCCCTCCGTCCCATAATATAAGAGCGTTTTTGACACTAGTCTAGTGTCAAAAACGCTCTTATATTATGGGATGGAGGGAGTATTATTTAAAATGAACTATAATTCTGTCTTATCTGAAATTATTGCCTCTGAAGTGAGGAAAGTACAGAGCATTATGCTTCTCTGAGATGGTAACAAATGTTTCATGCAGCAGCTTGACTTTTGTGTTTTCTGTTGTACAGATCAAGCTATTTGATCTCCGTCTCATTCAGAAGGGGGCTATACAGTCTTATGCAGGGCATGTGAATTCACACAATAATTTACCACTTGTTATTGATCCAGCTGAAACCCTACTTATGTCAGGTAAATTTATTATTGGTTCTAGACATCATTGTGGCTGTTTTTGTCATATACTGCTATGAAGAATGTCTTTTGAGGTTACCCATTCAAACTGAACGTGGTTTTTTGGATCGATAAGAACATTTCGATGTATTATTTGCATTTTCACTCGAGTACCTCACTTCATACTCCAGCTCGTGAGCATTAGACTTAAATTTGATTAATGTCAGCAGCTATGCTTGTTCATGCAGTGTGCCAGTAACAGATGCATTGGTATTAAAAAGATACCCACCTATAGTTTTTCTGTATGATATACAAGTGTAAGAGGGCTTTGGTATTCCTGGAATTATTGCAACATCGAATCATGAGTTTGCGAAAGCTAAATTTCGAGAAAACTATTCTGTTACTAGCTGGTCCATATTTACTTTATTAGGCTATACAGGACAATGAACAACATAGTGACATCTTTATGAACGTGCATGGCTAGAACATTCCTGGCATCAAATTGCCATTTTCAGCAAATCCTTATTCTTGGCAGGTGGGGAGGACTGTACCGTCCGTATTTGGAGCATCAAAACAGGCGAGCAAATATTTGCGAAGAGCGTGGCTGACACTCTCTTCACTGCACTTTGCTGGCCAGAAAGCAACCTTGACTTGGATGGTTCTTCTTCGCTGTTTGATCTAAACCACAGTTGGGGGGCTTGGATGGGATCACGTGATGGCCTGTTCTACATGCATGGTACTTAAACTGGCTGTGCACTGATACACTCTGGAGCGGACGGATGCAATTGCTGCTTTTTCTTCAGGAAGACGCATCGAAGACGATTGATCCTGTTGTTTCACCGAAAAGTCTGCTCAAGCTGGTGTCGCTGGAGAGATCTCAGCCGTCATAGTTGATCCTGTTGGTTCTGGAAGCGAGTGTTAGTTATATGGGATCTGCTCCTCATAGAGTAATAGTGATGATGATCATGTTGTTTCTCTTAGTGATAGGTAAGTGACCTGTCTAGTTTGGTATCAGAGTTACCTTAGGAAAGCAGACCATATTGTATCATATGCTTTTTTAGCATGGCTAGTTAGTCAGCAATGTGATATTTTCTTCAATGTTAGCAAACAAACATATTTCTGAACTCTGTTTGTATTCTAGCATCATATATTCATATTAGCAAACACTGCTTCGGAGGTATTGGTACACCATTCCAGATCTTTTTTATCACACAAAACTGGTGCAACATTTTATTCAGCTCTTCCTATTTGCTACTAGCTACACCTGAGCATGTTCAGGGTATGTTGCTTGGTACTGTCTACATTTACAGCACTTCATCTCTCAAACTTCCAGTTCCATGTTCTAGTTAAACCTAACGAGCTTTATAAATTCTCAACAGATAAGGTCGCCCTCTTTGCCGTTTGTCGCCAGTTTCAATCTTTCCCACTTTGTTCGGAGCGTGATGAACAGGAGAACGGTGTTCTGGCAAAGGAGACCGCATATCTGACCCATCCACAACCCCTGAAACAGGTAATTGCACATGATCAGTGAGGAGAACAGTAGTTTGTACTTTGTAGCGGTGGTTTGTGCACAACAAACATGCCCGATGCTGAATTTCAGAAAGACATGTCTGTACCTTAGTATGAAAGCCAAGCTTGAATCCAAGTAGGAGAGACAATGGCAAGCCTATTATGTAGAAGGCCACCAAGTTGGTCCATGCTACCAGGTGCTGCCAACCACAGCCTCTTGAAACCCCTACAAGTTAATCCACAGGTTACTGCCAAATGGCCTTCACCTGAAACAATAAGGTTGAAACACATTTAGAGAGATCCATTGAACTAACCTGACAGGACTCCCTGCGTGGAGTCCAGCACCACTGACCCAATGAGAAATGGAGTCATCGAAGCAAATGCACTTATCACTGCCTCACTCTTGCTGAACAGCCCGGCCCACAAATTATGGCCAAGACCTAGGAGCAGAAGAAATGTCACTCCCAGGAGTAGGGAGAGCGCGAGAGTCACCTTGAGTGCCTTCTTTGCCTTGTCAATGTTACCTGCTCCCAGCTCATTCGATACCCTTGTGCTGTTGAAATGAAACAGCACTTTTTAAGTCAGCATTGTCAACTTAATCTTAAAGGATATATTTTTTCCTTTCGTTGCAAAATCCTCAAGGGTTGATGACATGGGTGTCATCAGTTATCGTAGCAGTATTACCTGATGGCAGCAGCGAACCCGTAGGTGATCATGTATGAAATTGATTCCGTGTTTGCACTGTCAGGTTGCATCGCACTGATGTTAGCATTTTATGGACACATAAACATGATCTTCAGTACTCAATATGAAGGGAGAGAAAGATAGTTACCACATCGCAATGATAGAAGTGCTCATTTGAGAATCTGGCATCAGCCCAGCAAGCAACACCAATATCTCAAACGCCCAGTACTCAAAGCTGCCATTTGTAGGTAACCATCATATATTCTCAGTATGGGATATATTAAGAGGCGCTCAACGAATGGATCTGGGATTGTCGTAAGTGTACTAACCACACCATCATTGCAGAGGGAACGGCTAACTTGAGGCCGGGCAGCACGTACTGAAACGCTTCTGTTGAAAATCCCCCCCAGGTCTCCTTGAATCTCGTTGACAACATCACATAGGATGCCAGCATAATGAAAGATAGCCACAGAGACAGCGAAGTTGACATGGCTGGGCCTGCGAAGCCGAGCCCCAGGTAGTGCACGGAGGCATGGGTAATTCCGACATGGAACACCAGTGGCAGGAGCGAGAACGCCACCAGTGGCATCACCACGGACTGTGTCTGCAGGAACCTGAGGATACACTGGATGAAGCCAAAGGCAAACTGTGCCGGGATTGTGTATCGCAGGAACACCGCTGCCATTCTTGAGACCTCGGGGTCTTGGTGCAGGAAAATGAGGAGTGGCTCGGTGTAGAGCCACAGGAGCGAGACGAGGACTGAAAAGAGAGCCGAGGTGATGATGGATGCCTGGAGGTACACGCCGAGCATGCGGTACACCTTTGCGCCATAGCCTTGGCCGCAAAGCGTCTCCAGGGACCCGCTTAACCCAGTCTGCATGGGAACAAGGTAACGTTAGTCAGTTCATCAGTATGCGCTGTTCCTCTTGGTTTCTCTACTAAAATCTGCATTGCCGTAAGGTTTTGTGGTAAACTGAAGGGATAGAAACATCAAACTGTTGCAAAGTTGAAAATTCTCAATAGGAACAACCAGTCTAACCAGGGCTGAAGAAATTACAGCAACATACTGCACTGCTACCATAGTAGTACTAGCACAGTTCAGGATTTGACTTCCTCAGTTGTCTCAACCTGTGACCATGTGCTGTGTTTATTCTGAAGCCTGACATATGCTTAATTCCTGGGATCCGGATAAAGGGCATGTGCAAATCTGTCTACATTGGCGATGAAAGATCCATGATAATCTTACAACAATGGTCCTATCCTGACAAACTTTTGCATATTATAACGAAGTATACTTGAGAGTTGACTCTATGCTTCACAGCCAACACTATCTTTGCAACCACTACACACTAGTACTGACATATATATAGCCATGAATATAGGAGTTGACCAGTCTTATACTACCTACCGGCTAGACAACTGATCATAGCTCATGTACTGAAATGACACAGCATGGCATTGCTTTCATCTTAAGAGAAAAAAGAGATCCTATGCATGAATTTCTGCTGCACTTCCATGTTTTCTAATGTTGAATTTGAAGCCAAATGGCATGTTGAAGTTTTGTCTGTGTATTCCTTGCATCCATTTAAAATTAGCAAGTAGGTTAGGCCATAGTCAGGCGAATGCGCAAGGACTTTTCTTTTTTCAGAATAAATGTGTAAGGACTAAAGCGGCAGCTTTTAGGTGCCAGCATAATAGGGGTTCTAGAATTTGTCTGGTCCAAGTCCTCTGTATCCTTGTCTAGACAAGTCCTCTCTTTGAGACATTCTTCTCAAAAAGAAGTATCAATGCTGGATGTTCATATTGCCCAGTGACTGCAACATAACCCAACACTGAAAGAATATCATATCAGTTTATTAATGCATTCATTTATTTATCCTTTAAGAAAGCATATTCACATGCTAATCCTGTGCAATGGCTATGATTCCGTATACACCACAGCTCGTGAAAAAGCTTAAGTAAACGTTCCAATCCAAGATTGAGAAGCCATTTGCGTCATTTACACCATAATTAATATATTTAACAAAGCTTAGATAACCACTACAGACCTATATAGTACAGTACATGTCAAGGACCTAACCAAATATGCTTTAGGATATTAACTAATTGTTCATTTATTTATTTATTTATTTATGGTAACTCTGGTCTGAGTAATTAATCTGCAGACAGATCAAAGTGAGTAATTGTTATTCTAGTCTTGGAGACAGATCTAAGTGATAGAATGAATGATGGAGCATATGTCTATGACGGGCAACTTAGTTGAGCAATGGAGACTATGGAGTGGTGGCAGTAAAAATTGAAGATGATGGCAAAGGAGACCAAAGAAAAGATGGTAGGTAAATACCAAGCTCATATGAGCTCGAGCTGAGAACAGCACATTCGGTAGGTAAACATTGTTTTCGATGCATACAGGGAGGGACGGCTAAAGAGACAGACGAAGACGTTTTTACAGAGCATCTCCGGGCAGGTCGCTGGAGATGAGGAGGAGGAGAAGCCTCCTTCCCCTAGAATCAGATCAAATCAATGGAGAAGAAGGATGAGGCAAAATATATGATAGACTTGGTACCATGAGCGCGATGCCTGTGACGGTGGCCCACGAGTTGCCGAGCGTGGCGCCGGCGAGCTCGAGGTCCCCGATGCGGCCGGCGTACATGACGGAGACGAGCGGGATGGCGTAGAAGGCCATGCTGGTGGCCACCATGGGCGCCGCGAAGGCCACCTGCCCCGCCGCCTCCTCCGCATCCCACAGGCACCGCCACCACCTCCTTCTCCCTGCTGCTGCTGCCGCCTCTCCGTCGCCATTATCGCTTCTCCTCGCCTTGAGCTTCCCATCCAGCAACGGAGCAGCTGCCCCTTCTTCGCCCATTCCCTCTCTCTGCAGGCTTCTTACTTGTGCTCTGCGATGTGTGTGTACGGAGCAGCAGGTCAAGCAAGCGCAGGAAGGACAGGGCACGTTGGTGTTGGTATATAAAAGGGTGGCAGTGGCAGGGGCGATGATGGAAACACGAACCAGTCCAGCTACTTGTTCTTTTTTAACAGGAGCGCAGCTACTTACTTTCAGTGGTAGAACTAGTAGTACTATAGCACTAGTCTATGTTTGCCTCGAGAAAAGAAGACCCACGTTGGTTAACTTTCTCTTTCGAGATTTGTAACATGGCCATCGATTTTACTTACGAGGAAAATGCTCAAGCGGCCCGTGTCCACTTGAACCTTTCTTTGCGGGTGATGTGAACCTAATTTTCAGAACTTGCAACTTGTTTTGGCTCTCAAAAATTGGTTCTATTATTCAAAATCAGGAATTCGATTCTAGAAACATGACTGTTTGGCTGCCGCAAAATTAGAATCATCAATATGGAACGCAATTCCAACGAGCTAGGACGTCACCAAACGTGCAAACCTATGACATTTTGTCCTGCTCTGTGATTGGTTTTGCACTTTTTTTTCTTCTCTTTTTTTGAAAAGTTGGTTGAAAACCCTCAGCCTCTGCATCATTGTGATGCACGCTGTTGGATAAACAGCAACTGAACATTTACTGAGAGCCAAAGGCCAGTACATATACAGGTGTGGCAAAATGCAGAAAAGCCCCTTATATGATGGGGATGTACACAATGAACTATACACATCTAACACCCCCCTCAAACTCATGGTGGATCAACAACACCGAGTTTGGAGAGAAAAAATCCGTGCTGCGCTCGAGTCTGTGCCTTCGTGAAGAAGTCAGCCAACTATAACTCAGAGGGCACATAGTGAAGAGCGAGAGTCTGATCCTGCACAGCAGCACGCACAAAGTGGGCATCCACACCGATGTGCTTGGTGAGCTCATGCTTCACCAGGTCACGCGCAATACTGATAGCACCAGTACTGTCGGACATGAGAGGAGTTGAGGTAGTAGCAGACACACCAAAGTCCTCAAGTAACCACCGTAACCAGATCACCTCAGCCGTCAACATAGCCATAGCTCGCAACTCAGCCTCTGTACTCGAGCGAGAAACTGCAGTCTGCTTCTTTGTCTTTCAGGCAATAAGAGAGCCACCAAGAAAGACACAGTAAGCAAACAGCGAGTGTCGATCGGAGGGATCACTAGCCCAGGTAGCATCAGAGTAGGCCTGGAGCTCAAGAGAGCTGGAGCGGGGAAAGAAAAGGCGCTGAGAGATCGTGCCACGAAGATATCGTAGAACACGAAGAAGATGACTATAGTGGACAGAGGTGGGGGCTGAAACGAACTGACTCAGAATGTGGACATGATAGGAGATGTCAGGACGCGTAACAGCAAGATAGACAAGACTGCCAACAAGGTGACGATAGCGAGTGGGATTAGGGAGAGGGTCACCATCAGAGGCACGAAGCTGAACGTTGAGCTCCATGGGAGTCACAAATGTGCGCTCATCACCGAGAGCAGCGCGAGCAAGAAGGTCCTGAATATATTTTTCTTGGGAGATGTAGAAGCCATCAGAGGTCGAGGAGATCTCAATTCCAAGAAAATAGCGAAGGGGACCAAGATCAGTCATGAGAAACTAATCGTGAAGGCGAGCCTTAACAAAGGCAATGTAATCAAAGTCGTCACCAGTGATGATCATGTCATCAACATAGAGAAGGAGAAGAGTCCGACCATGAGGAGACGTGTGAACAAACAACGCGGGATCATGATCACTGGGCGAGAAACCAGCCGTGGTCACCACAGATGCGAAGCGCTCAAACCAGGCGCGAGGGGCCTGTTTGAGACCATATAGGGAGCGGCGAAGTCTACAGACCATACCATCAGGAGCATAGTACCCCGGTGGTGGTTGCATATAAACCTCCTCACGCAACTCGCTATTGAGAAAAGCGTTCTGAACATCAAGTTGAGAGATAGACCACTGACGAACAGAAGCCACAGCAAGAAGAGTGCGGACAGTGGTCATGTGGGCCACAGGAGCGAATGTCTCATCATAATCGCGCCCCTGCTCCTGCTGAAAACCACGGGCCACAAGACGAGCTTTGTAGCGCTCAAGAGAACCATCGGAGCGAGTCTTAAGCTTGTAAACCCACTTGCAGGTGATGAGACGGACACCGGAAGGAAGAGGAACCAGATCCCATGTGCCAGAGCGCTCAAGGGCAGCGAGCTCTTCGGCCATCGCAAGTTGCCATTCAGGCTGAGTCATGGCAGTGCGATAGGAAGTGGGCTCAGTCATAACAGAGAGACCGTACTGATCAGGGGAGTAGCGATCAGGTGGGGGGCGAGGCCGAGCACGGAGGTTGTGAACCGGGAGAGGCGTGAGAGGAGGTGCACTAGAGGTGGAAGGCTCGTCAGAGGAGACATCCTCAGTACGAGATCGACGAGTATAGTGGAGAGGAAACGGTGAGAGAGGGCGACAGACTAGAGAGGAGGGAGGGGGGAGGTGGAGGAGGAGGATGGAGAAGACGGGGTCGGTGGTGAAGGAGAAGGAATGAGGTGCCGGAGGAAGAGGTGACACATGAGGCACATAGCAGGGAGTATCGGGAAGGAGAAGGAAAGAAAGGTCGTCCACAGAGAAACTCGAGGAAGAAGAACGTGGGTAGTAAGAACGGGACTCGTCAAAAGTCACATCACGCGAGATGCGTAAGCGACGACCCACAGGATCCCAACATCGATAGCCCTTGTGCTCATCACTGTAGCCAAGGAAAACACACTCAACCGACTGAGCAGTCAGTTTGGTGCATTCTCGGGGGGCAAGAAGAACATAGCAGACGCAACCAAACATATGAAGAGCTGAGTAGTCAGGGGAGCGACCAGAGAGACACTCCATAGGAATGCCACCCTGCAGAGCAGTCGATGGCTGAATGTTGATGAGATATGTGGATGCGGAAACAGCCTCAGCCCAGAAATGGGGTGGAAGGGAAGCAACAATCATCAGCGCACGAGCCGTCTCAAGCAAATGACGATGCTTGCGCTCGGCAACGCCATTCTGAGCATGAGCACCAGGACAAGAGAACTGGGCAAGAGTACCCTATTCCGTGAGAAAACCACGCAACAGCTGAGAGATATACTCTCCAGCGGAGTCAGCACGAAATGTACGAATGAGCGTGGCAAACTGGGTGTGAACCATGGCAGCAAAACGTTTGTATATAGGAAGAACCTCGCTATGAGATTTCATGAAGTAGAGCCAAGTGTAGCAAGAGAAATCATCAATAAACAAGACATAGTAGCGATGACCACCTTTCGAATCAAAGGGAGCAGGACCCCAGAGATCAGAATGAACTAAGTCAAAAGGACGCTGAGATACAGACTCACTAGTAGGATAAGGTAACTGAGTTTGTTTGCCAAGTCTGCAACCATTACAATGTAAGGAGACATCTCCAGATACATACCCTAAGAGGCCCTGACGAACTAAGGAAGATAAGCGAGAGCCACAGATGTAACCAAGGCGATGATGCCACTGCTGGAAGGACGCGGACGAAGAGGCAGCAAGAGCATGAGAGCTGGCAGAAGTGGTGGCAGCGGAAGGAACACAAAACCAGTCAACCTCCTAAAGACCCTCTGACACACGGCGTCGGGGGCCAGCACCAACCAAAGCCTTGGTGCGGTGATCCTGAATGGAGCAAGAGTCGGTATCAAGAATGACACGACAACCAGAATCAGTAAGTTGGGCAGCAGAAAAAAGATTCATGGTAAGGCAAGAAACATGTGAAACACTTGGAACAGAAAAAGATGGAGTGGAAAGAATACCACGACTAGCAACAGGAAGAGATGTGCCATCGGTAGTAAGAACATTAACAGGCAAATCAAGAGGTCGGAGAGAACACAATGTGGAAAAATCAGAAGACATGAAAGGAGGCTCCAGAATCCAGAACCCACGAAGATGTACCTGACTGTGTAGATGCCTTTGATGGTGAGTAAGAGGATGCAGTCACAGCAGCAGCAGAGCCAGTCGACGAGGAGCCTGAGGAGGCAAGAAGATGCTTCAGGCGAACATTGTCCTGGTCAGTGAGTGACGGAGTCGAGGAAGACACGGGAGGCCCGCTGGAGGAGGAGCGCCTCTGGTCTCGCTTCTTCTGGCGACAATCAGACTCTGGGTGACCTGGCCGGGAGCAGTAACAACAGACGGTGTCACGGCGCGACGTGCCCTTCTCAGCATAAGGAGGACGGCTCACGCCCCCCCCCCTCGAGGAGTCGGCAGGAGCGGCGAAGCAGTGAGGCAAGCAGACGACACAGGAGCCTAGGCAGCCAATACTGACGGAACCAGAAGCAACCCAGCAGAGCGAAGGCGGGTCTCCTCGGCACGAAGCTCATCAAGTATCTCTGAGATAGGAACACGACCACGAGCAAGCAAGTGAGCACGGCGAGGCTCAAACTCAGAGCGGAGATGAGATAAGTACTCATGGACCCTCTGAAACTCCAAGTCAGACCTCGTAGTCTGGCAACAACGGCAAGTACCACAAACAACTGTCCGCAGGGAGTCAAGCTGACGCCAGATGGCAGAGCACTATGAGTAGAATTCATCAACAGACGAGTCACCCTCCTGAAGAGCATGCTCCTGACGCACTACAGAGAGGTATAGGGCATCACCAGAGGGCTGATAGTGCTGACAAAGGTAGGACCACATCGCTGCAACAATGCCGAGGCCCATGAACTCCGAGGCAAACTGAGGGAGGACACTCGCAGTGAGAACAGCAGCAGCACGAGCATCATCATTGCACAACTGAGTGTAAGCAGATAGATCATCTCGGTAGACAGAAAGAGCATCAGAATATGCGGATACCTGCTGATCATATGCATCAACTGCTGTGTCATCCAGAGCCTTGGCTGCATCCCTGTCAGCCTGAGAAGCCTCAGCCGCAAGCACCGGGGGCACTGGGGGAACAGGAGCAACCGGAGCAACAGGGCAGGGCGGACAGGGGACCTCGCCAGAGAGAACGCCCCACAGCAGAAGACCGCGCATGTGAATACGCATGAAGCCCGCAAACTCGGCATAGTTGGTGCCATCGAATATCACCGAGCACCGGGGAACAGCGACATAGCCCGAAGAGGACATGAGGTAGCCACTCGGCGCTGCTTTTTTTTGAAGTCAACCGATCTGGATCGGGATCGAGCAGAAGGACGCTCTCAGGGTGCTCGCTCGAGACAGGGGAATCGGAACGAGCAGAGGCCCGTGCAGAGGCTCGAGCAGAGGGGAGGAACCGAGCGGGAGGAGCCCCAGTCACTGGAGCCGAGGGCAGCCTGGCACCTCACCGGCCGACAGGGCACGGCAGAGGCAGCCCCAACAGCGCAGGCTGGGAGGAGCACCGGCGGCGGCCGGGCGCTTCAGGGAGGCATAGGCCAGGAGGCGGCGGGGCGCAGGCTGGGAGGAGCACCGGCGGCGGTCGGGCGCTATAGTGAGGCAGCAGCGGCGGCCGCGGGCGGAGCAGCCTGTGAGCGGAGGCGGCGCGGGACGGCGCCTACGGGCGGCTGCATGCACGGGCGTGAAGCTGGTGGCCGTATCCGCGGCGAGAAGAGCCGCGAGAAGAGCCGGGATGGCCGGATCCGCAGCGAGCAGACCTGGCAGTGGATGGATCGGGGGAGGAGCTAGCACGGAGTTGCAGCATGCGGGAGAGAGGGGAACCTAACATCTGATACCATGTTGGATAAACAGCAACTGAACCTTTACCGAGGCCAAAGACCAATACATATACAGGTGTGGCAAAGTGCAGAAAAGCCCCTTATATGATGGGGATGTACACAATGAACTATACACATCTAACACACGCAACCATCTTTATTAAAGTATAATGAATAGTGTAGGGTTAGAAAGACATGATTTTGCGCTTTTTTTTGGTGTAGCTTGAACCATAACGTATTTTCTCATGAAAATTTAAGGGGATGTAGTACACATCTCTAGGTTCATGTGTAATTTTTTCAGATTTTTTGAAACTTTAAGCAAAAACTATTTTTGTAAAAAAAAATTCAAAAATCCGAGCTTCATGGAGCTCGGGATCCAAAAGCAATTTCCCGACGACCATGTACTATACATTTAGAATTGCAGTGAATTCACATGGACCTAAGGTTTTATGTTGATTTTGTTAAACACATCTTATGTCACGTTACTTGAGATGTCTTGTACCGCACCAGTGCACCTAGAGATACAGATAGACTAGGGTAGTTCAAATATTCTCTCTTGTAATCTACTCTATCTTCTTATCCCTTTACCTCCAAGTCTCCTGTAATATCTCAACCATCATGTATGCGCCTTCAGGGATCTTGCGCCCCTGCATATAACATGAAACACGTCCCCTCGCACCGAGGTAAGACGTTTCCGCATCTCGCACATGGTAATCAGAGCCATCCTTCTTCCCATCTAGTTTCTCCCTGATTCCAGTCGCACCAAAGAAACATGTCTTCCTCCTCCTGCATATCTCACCTTAGCCTCAGTGGGCAAGTGATCGAGAAACTCTCCCGCACGAATTACGTGTTATGGCGCACACAGATCACACCACAACTTTGTGGCGCCGGTGTCTTCCAGTACGTTGACGGCACCCTACCGGAGCCGAACAAACTTCAAGCCGCCAAGGACAAGGACGGCAAGGACATGTTTGTGCCCAACCCTCTCCACCCCATCTGGGTTCGGGAGGACCAACAGGTGCTTGGCTTCCTGCTGAGCAACCTCTCCAAAGAGGTGCTCGTCACGGTGATCACGGTCACCATGGCACAAGCGCTCTGGACGACGCTGGCGGGCATGTACTCGTCGCAGTCGCTGAGCCGCGTCAATAACATCCGTACCTCGCTCATCAACACGCAGAAGGGCAACCAGTCCGCCCCCGCCTACTTCGCCACCATGCGCGGACTCGCGGATGAACTCGCGGCGGCCGGCAAACCCATCCAGGACGACGAGCTGATCTCATACATCCTCCACGGGGTGGATCAGGAGTACCATCCCCTTGTCTCCGCCCTCGACGCCCGTGTCAGCCCCGCCTCCCTCGACGAGGTCTTCTCGATGCTCAGCAACTTCGACCAGCGCATGATGCACTTCCAGAACTCCGGCGGCGGCGGCTTCAAGTCCTCAGACAATCTTGCTACTCGTGGTCGCGGCGGTGGCTCTCGCTATCGTGGCCGTGGCAAGGGCAGGGCTGGTGGCGCTAGAACCAGCAGCAATGGTGGAACCAGTGGTGGTGGCGCCCGTGGCAACCGGGGTCGCCGCGGCGGCGGCTCTGGCCGCACACGTCCGGACTCCCCATGCTGTCAAATTTGTGGCAAACCAGGCCACACCTCCAAGGACTGCTGGTACCAATATGATGAAGATGAGGACGACTCTCAAGATGATGACAAGATCACTGCGGCGGCAGATGGATCCTACGACGTCGACACCAACTGGTACCTCGACGGCGGTGCCACCAACCATCTCACTGGAGAGCTCGAGAAGGTGACCCTCCGTGAGAAGTACCACGACAAGGATCAAATCCACACTACCGATGGTGCAGGTATGAGCATCAGCAACATTGGTCATTCTGTTATACATACCCCTCATCGTAAGATTCATCTTAGAATTTTTTGCATGTCCCTAGTGCCAACAAAAACCTCCTTTCCGTTCATAGAATTACTCTTGACAATCATGTCTTCATTGAATTTCATCCTTTTTTCTTCTTGATCAAGGATCTGGCCACGAGGAAAACTCTCTATCGAGGTAGATGTGTTCGAGGGCTCTACCCGTTCCTTCCGGAGTTTAGAAGACAAAATAAACAAGCCTATGGTGTTGTCAAGATTTCTTCAACACGGTGGCACGATCGTCTAGGACATGCTTCATTTTCTTTAGTTGAACGCTTGCTTAGGAAAAATAAGCTCCCGTTTGTTGGTGAGCGTCATGTTGAAACTATTTGTGATTCATGCCAAAGAGCAAAAAGTCATCAATTGCCTTATCCCGTCTCTACCAGTGTTTCTATCAACCACTTCAATTAATTTTCTCAGATGTTTGGGGTCCTGCCCCTAGCTCAGTTGGTAGACACACATATTACGTTAGTTTTATTGATGACTATAGCAAGTTCTCTTGGATCTATCTTCTCAAGAAACGATCCGAAGTTTTTCAAGTCTTTCAAAATTTCCAAGCACTTGTCGAACGGAAATTTGATCACAAAATTCTTGCGGTACAATCTGATTGGGGAGGGGAATACGAAAAGTTGAATTCCTTCTTCCAAACTCTTGGCATATCTCACCATGTTTCCTGCCCTCACGCACACCAACAAAACGGCTCTGCCGAGCGCAAGCACCATCACATAGTTGAGGTGGGTCTTGCCCTACTAGCCGGTGCTTCTATGCCCCTTAAGTTTTGGGATGAAGCGTTTCTTACTGCTGTTCACATTATCAACATGCTCCCTAGTCGTGTCATAAACAACGAAACTCCCATGGAACGACTTCTTCACACCAAACCAGACTACAAGTCCCTTCGTGTTTTTGGGTGTGCGTGTTGGCCCAATCTTCGTCCCTACAACAATCGAAAACTAATGTTTCGATCAAAACAGTGTGTCTTCCTAGGGTATAGCGCTCAACACAAGGGTGTAAAATGCCTTGATGTCTCCTCTGGTCGTGTATACGTTTCCCGTGATGTCATTTTTGACGAGACCAAGTTTCCCTTTGCTCACCTTCACCCCAATGCGGGTGCACTCCTCCGAAAAGAAATTCTGCTTCTTCCTTCTCATCTCACTAGCTTTGATCACGGGGGTGATAATGGTAATGATCAACTATTGACTGACCCTCTTAATACCATGTATGAGCATGATGATGATGCAGGAGAAAGCAGGGAAAAAAACGGCAGTCAAAACGATGAAGAAATACGCCCTACAGGGCCATATTTCATGTGTCACGGCGAGGGGAGCAAATCCCCCGCGGGATCCGTCTCGTCAGCCGCAGCATCGCCCTTGGGATCGACGCACCCAGATGTGGCAGGTGGATCAGGCGGATCCGCCTCAGACTCCGCGCCAGCTGAATCAGGCGCGATCCGGCGCGGGCCGACACGCGCTGAAAGCGACGTCGAAACGGCCCCGCGGCGCACTGTGGCTGGGGGACACATCTCCTCTGCTCCGCGCCAATAAGGAGATGCCAGGTGGCGTGACGCCACTGGGTCCGTGGTGGCTCGGTTTCCGCCGCAGCCAGTCTGCTACAAGCGGCGGGACGTGCGCCATCCGACAGCTGCGGGTCCGATCGGCGCGGGATCCCGCGCTGATACGCTGCCCACGCCGTCCTGCGCCAATGATGAGGTGTGTCGGTCGCGACAGCTGGGTCAGGTGGATCCACCTCGAAGTCTGGTGACGGGATTTTCTGCGCCGGCTGTGACGCCTGTAACTTCGCCCACGTCCTCATCTGCCACAGAGGATCCGGCGCAGGTGGATCCAGTCGCTGCAACTACTCCAGCTTCTGCCATAGGATCTTCTGCGGCAAAAACAGCAGCCACAACATCTCCACGTCGCACACGACTGCAAAAAGGGGTAACGAAACCTGTAAACTACAAGCATGTTACAAAATATGGCATGGTATGTTCTACAGGTGAACCTGGTGAACCTCATAATCTTGAGGAAGCCTTGAGCGATGAAAAGTGGAAAAAGGCAATGAATGAGGAATTTGTGGCACTACAGAAGAATAAAACATGGCATTTGGTTCCTCCTCAGCAAGGTAAAAATCTCATCGACTGCAAGTGGGTCTTTAGAATTAAGAGAAAGTCAGATGGAACCATTGACCGGTACAAAGCAAGATTAGTTGCAAAAGGGTTCAAACAATGGTATGGCATAGACTATGAGGACACATTTAGTCCTGTTGTAAAAGCTGCTACTATTCGCTTTGTTTTGTCCATTACTGTTTCCAGGGGCTGGAATCTCAGGCAACTAGATGTACATAGCGTGTTTCTCCATGGTGTTCTGGAAGAGGAAGTGTACATGAAGCAACCTCCTGGGTTTGTGAACAAAAATGCTCCCTCTTACATATGCAAACTTGACAAATCACTTTATGGGCTGAAGCAAGCCCCACGAGCATGGTATTCACGTCTCAGTCACAAAATGCAACAACTTGGTTTTGTCCCTTCTAAGTCTGACACCTCACTGTTCATTTACAACAAGCACAATATACACATATTTGTGCTCATATATGTTGATGATATAATTGTCACAAGCTCATCAGATGAGGCTGTCACAGGGCTCTTGAAAGATCTCAGCACAGAGTTTGCCCTCAAGGATCTTGGAGATTTGCATTATTTCCTAGGGATTGAGGTGAAGAAACATGAGGATGGACTTCATCTCTCTCAGGAGAAGTATGCGGCAGATCTAGTAAAGAAGGCAGGTCTACAAAGTTGTAAGCCCTCACCCACTCCTATGTCAAGTTCAGAAAAGATATCTCTCACAGAAGGACATCTTTTGAGTCCAGATGATAGCATAAAGTATAGAAGTCTAGTGGGTGCACTTCAATATCTTACACTTACTAGACCTGATATTTCATTTGCTGTCAACAAAGTCTGTCAGTTTCTTCATGCACCCACTTCTGTTCACCTGACTGCTGCTAAACGTGTTGTTCGATATGTCAAGAATACTGCCAATATTGGTCTGAATTTCAGCAAGTCATCCTCTACACTTGTAAGTGCTTTTTCAGACTCTGACTGGGCAGGTTGCTTGGATGACAGAAGGTCCACTGGTGGTTTTGCAATTTTCTTTGGCCCAAACTTAATATCCTGGTGTGCAAGAAAACAAGCCACAGTTTCTAGGTCCAGTACAGAGGCAGAGTATAAGGCACTGGCAAATGCCACAGCTGAGGTCATATGGGTACAATCCATGTTAAGAGAACTTGGTATCCGAAGTAGTCAAGTTCCCTCTTTATGGTGTGATAACTTGGATGCCACATACTTATCTGCAAATCCAGTCTTTCATGCCAGAACAAAACACATTGAGATAGACTTTCATTTTGTGAGAGAAAGGGTTGCCAAGAAGCAACTTCAGATTCAGTTTGTGCATTCCAGAGATCAAATTGCGGATGGATTCACAAAACCGTTACCTACAAGAAGTTTTGGAGAGTTTAAACATAATCTCAACTTGATGAAGTTGTGATTAAGGGAGGGTGTTAAACACATCTTATGTCACGTTACTTGAGATGTCTTGTACCGCACCAGATGCACCTAGAGATAGAGATAGACTAGGGTAGTTCAAATATTCTCTCTTGTAATCTACTCTATCTTCTTATCCCTTCTCCTCCAAGTCTCCTGTAATATCTCAACCATCATGTATGCGCCTTCAGGGATCTTGCGCCCCTGCATATAACATGAAACACGTCTCCTCGCACCGAGGTAAGACGTTTCCGCATCTCGCATAGATTTATCTCTAAGGAGTTGGTTTCGCTTCTTTTCTCAACCCGTGTTGTTTCCGAATATAAAATATTAGCTAGATGAGGTTTCTTGCGCGAGTTATATAAAGAATCATGGTTGCAGTAAAAATGATAAAAGTCCAAATCCTACTTACAAATTTTGTAACGCACAACCTGGCCACATATCATTGCATTTTTATTTTTTACTCCACTTATTCACGGTATAAAATATTTCCCCTGATAGCGAGCTCAATAGCTATATGTGACTGGTTCTTTTTGTCAAACTGGGGACTGGAACTTGTGAACATCTAGAAGCAGGAATATTGTTCTTTGACTTACCCTGGGTACGGTACTACGAAGTCGGTAGGATTTCTCGTCGGTAACGGTAAGCATTTGCAAGTTGGTGAATGAGCATGCATGTACTGAGCTCCTCAGTCCTCTCCTACAATTTTAGTTTAATTTGCCACCACAGCAATTGCCTTGGTTTTCCTTCCCACAGTACGATACGATGACGACGATGATTGCAACGCGTATGGCTATTATTTTCGCCCATGTTATCTTCAACTATCTGAAATTCTTCACAAGACTTGTGTTAATTAATTGTCTTTGGAGTCGTTACTTGCCAGTCTTCTTTAGGACTGCCCTTATAACAAACTAGTAAATTGATAGGACGAGCGTTAGCAGCCAGGTATATGCCATTCAATTCAGGGAGTGCATATTTTTCCAGCAAAGTCAGAAGCAGGGAGTAGGTGTTGCTGTATTGTATCAGAAAACCAATTGATTGATAAGTACAGTAGCATATAGTATCTCGTTCCGGTGCTGTGTGTCAGCATGCGTGCATGCATACTGCCTTAGCTAAAGCTCGAACAACAAGGGCGATCAAGCTCTTAACAAAGGGTGTTTAATTATTTATTATGGATCAATTATTGGAGCCAACAATTACAGTATCATCATATGTAGTAAATGGACCGAACATTTCCGCATATAATTTCCCCCTATACATATCAAGCATAGCAACCAGTTTTCTTCACCATAGTTACAGCTTACAGCTAATTAATCAACTTCAATTGCTGGTAGAAAAGAGCAGCATTATATTATATGTAGATGCTTTGTTTTCTTCTCTCTTCACAGCCTCGAGTGGTCCTGGTATTGCTCCATGAATGAGTCGTTGAACTTCTTGAAGCTCGACATGATCGCCGGCATGTCCTCCTCCGCGGGCAGGATCGTCGTCCTCAGATGGAACACCCTGCAAATTGTTCAACATCATAAAGTGCAATCTTATTACTGAGCAAGGACAAACGGTGATTGGTTCTGCAGTAAAAAAATATGATCAGGATGATGGTGATGAACAGGAGGACTGGTTTCCTACAATGGTTCAACCAAGATGGGAATGGGCTGACGTCACCCACCCCGCCCAAAATTTCCAGTCCAATGGGTCTTTTGGGTCGGCTTCGTGTGGAAACAGGGCTAGCGGAGTCGATCCTCATCGGCCCATCAGGATGAGTGGGTTGACCCAGATTTGGTTGCCCAGGGCTGTAGTATGCCGTTATGATAGTATATACCTTTGCAAGGGTTGTTAGGCTTGTGCTTATAGGAAAGTTTCAAACTATTGACCCAAGATTGCTTTTGTTCCAGAAATGCAAATATGCTAAGTTGTGGACTTGTGGTGCTAACATCTTCATGGTAGTAATAGAAACCAAGTCCAGGCTGGAGAAGGCCAGCCCATTCCCATTCTTATTAGGTTCATAATTATCATAAGCCCAAAGTGCAGTGACAGTTTCCATGTGTATCACAACACTGATGATGGACCACTGTTCTCATATGCCCAGTTTATCATGCTTCACTTCTACTCCCTCCATTCCTACATATAAGCCTTTTTAGAGATTCCAATACAGACTACATACGGAGCAAAATGAGTGAATCTACACTCTAAAATGCGTCTATATACATCCGTATGTGGTCCATATTGAAATCTAAGGTCTTATATTTAGAAACGGAGGGAGTAGCTAGGATCTGTTACACCTTGTAACTAAAAAAAACATTAAAACAATAACTGATGATATCAGAAAAGCACTTACCCTTCTTTCTGACCAAAACCTGAGCCTGGAACAGTGGAAATTCCAGTGGCTTCCAGAAGCTTGAGGCAGTAGTAAACATCAGGCGCTTTGCCAGCGCTTTTGGCTACATCCATAGCTCTTTGCGGCAGGCGTATTTGCGGGAAAGAATACATAGCTCCTGCAAAAGCATAATAGCATATAACATCAGAGAGAAGCTTCTTTGTCATTGAAAATATGCATTTCGGCGTATTTGCAGGAAAGAATACATAGCTCCTGCTACAGATAATAGCCAGACAAAAATATGCAGTTTAGAGCTTTTATGTTACCTTCTGTGAAATTGCAGACAACATTTCGGCAACTATTGAAACCGTCTGTCATTATTTGTGCCCTCCTCCTCAAAGATTCAAGGATAGACTTACTGCAACGTCGGTTTGAGGCATGTTAGTACCAGCAAACACGCTAATGTTCTTTCATATGGGAAGTGAGGCATATAGTAAGAAATACGAAGGGCGGTGTTTTTAACCTTTCAGCAGAATACTTCAGGTACGAGATGTCTCCAGGTTTAGGAGGGTTCACCATAAGCCCCATCTGCAAATTAAAGAATCAGAACCATTGTATAACTTCTTAAAATAAAGCAAGATAACTGCAAAAAAAAAGTATGCTGATCACAACACAGAATACAACAGGGAAAACGAGGTTCTGGTTCTCAAGAATTTCAATAGTAGTTCATGGATTGCCTCCTCCTACCCCCACCCCGCCCAACCAAAAACAACAACAGAATCATTAAACTTTGTTTCACTTACAAAGATCTGCCCAGGAACATTTGGACTCAGCGCGATTGATGCAACCTTATAAATCTCGTCGACAGTCTGTCAGAACAAACAGAAGAGCAATTTGATTATGGGTATTTAAGAAAGTACTCCCTCTGTCCGGAAATACTTGTCGTAGAAATGGATACAAATGGATGTATCTAGAACTAAAATACATCTAGATACATCCATTCCTTGGACAAGTATTTCTGGATGGAGGGAGTATGTGTTACCATCCAAGCTTTAGTGTAAACGTTTGTACAATGGAATAAAGTGCCATCCTTATTTATGTGACTTGTCTTATTTACACGTTCAATCTCAACTTTCAAAGCTTTGAGGTTGGACACAGCTAGCAGCTGTAAATGAACATCGAGGGACTGGTGACATACATATAACTCCAACATGCATTGTTCATTACCCAACAGTTTTTGGGGTATCCACAAAGTGCACTCCACTAAAAAAAGGAATATGTTGGTGCAACAAATGTAATTGCAACAACCTAGCTAGTACAGGATGGGTTTAGTGGATCATATTGCACATTGTAGTATATACACAACTGTACTGCTAAGAAAGAACAACAGCAAGGCTAGGAAATTCTGATGCTGATTTTTTTTTTTTGCAATAATACATGAATTATGTAAAATCTTATTTATATATGTATTTCGTTTTTTTATAGCTGCATCCTTCATACATAGTAGTAAGTAACTTGTTCATAATCTTTAAGATAAATCATAAATTCTGTAGTGGCATGTTACCTTGGGAGGAATATTTGTCATTTCAAAGTACCCACCACGCTGTCCACACTCTCCCCAATATCCTTTGGACACAGTATGGAAAGAAATCAGCTGAACTTCCCTGCTTACTGGAGGACCCATGTCAAACATAACCTAGAACATGTTGAGAAAGGACATTGTGGTCAGCGCAATTGATATTTGAGAAAAAAATCCGATTATCTTTCAGTGTAACACAGCACGAGCCTAATCTCTTGTAGTAGTTTCTCGGCGTGCGGAAGCAAGTACTTGTCAATATGTGTTACTTAAGGGCAACTTAGAGTGCTCACTAGATTATAGACTTGTCACATGAAAACTATAAGCTTGAGTGAAGCTGTAACCATCGGTACCTTTCTTGCACTTATAAACGGACGCTCATCTTGATAAACATTCTGTTGATAAACTTCATCTGCAAGCAGAACCAAGTTTTCCTGATAGCAGAAGTTCAAAAGTTCCCTAATATTTGCTTCACTTAGGCATTGACCAGTAGGGTTTCCTGGGTTTATTATCACCATTGCTCGAACCTAGATTGGAGGAAAAAAAAAATCATCAGAGCTAAATACAACTAGTATACATTAAGGATAACAATTTTATATAAGCAGCATGACTACAACTATATAGAAAGAAGAAGAAAATCATGAACTATGAGAAGGTGAAACAAATTACACTGTCAAACACAAAACATCCAACAAACAATTTTACAAGTGTTTGTTTCTTCAAGCTAACTATTAGACTACTGATCTTTCTTCCCAAGAGTTAGTAGAGGTTTTAGTGTAGAGACTGAAGATAGGCAAGGGTCTGATTGCAGAGAAGACAAGCATAGCATTCTAGTTGGATAAAAATAATACGTAATCCCCTAATTGGTTACATCTAGTATTTCTGATGAGTATGGAAGACAGTATGAAATATACATGCTAACTCCTAAATTATAAAACACTTACAGTGATTCCCTTTGACCGTGCTTCTGCAACTGATTGCCGGGTACTGACAAGATCAAGTCCCCAGTTAGCCTCTTCTTCCAAATAATACGGGACAAGAGAACCACCAAAGAGGGAAATAGCAGCAGAATAAAGCGGGTATTGTGGAACAGGGACCAAAATCTGCCAAGAAAGATACATGCATCTCAACCACATTGGGTTTATTTACACTTAATCTTAAGTAAGATTCTGGGGGAAAGATACGGCTTTCAAGGATAACCATACCCCGTCCCTCTCGTTTCTGATAATGGCGTTGAGCATTTGCATCACACCTTTGCTGGCACCATCAGTGAGGTAGATAAGCTCTGGATCACTGCAATAAGTAGATCATACAATACAATACCAGTGTGAGGAGGGAGGAAGGCTGACCAGAAAAACTGAGATGTGCAAGTAGATAGGATATTTTCATCGGCGCTCTTGTTCAGTCTGACCTTGGATACCCATCACGCCTCTGAATGAACTCGGCAACTTCCTGCCTAACCCCAGGGATACCTCGGGAGTCACTGTAAGCACCTGATGAGATAGATTACAAGTTGTGTCAGTCAAACACACACACGCAAATATATACGTAAGACTACAGAAACAATGGAACATAGTACTGTAATACATGAGTGAGTAGATAAAAGTGGATAATTATTTGTTATGTGAAGAAATTAAAAAATAGTCAGCTCTGCATTTGTTATCCACTTCCACTTGCATGCATATATATGGAGTAAAAAAAAGGCACAAGTGTGAGTGCCTGAAGAAAACCTAGAAACATCCTGGATTAGGAGTAGTAGAAAAGAAGGGATGGATTTTGGGCGGACGAGAATATGTTTTACCTAAACCGCCGGGTGCGAGGGAGAGGTAGTGCTTGGCCCTCGCGATGGCATCGGCGGGGAAGATGAGGCCGACGTTGGGATCATCGAGCAGAAATGGAGCCTGGCAGAGCGCCACCACCTGCGCACCGAAAGGACAAGTAAGCAGACCCACCAACCTCCAATCAATCCTGTTTCCTAGGTTGGTGAAGAGAAGAAGAAGATACGAACCTGGCGGGGGAAGGTGAGTGGCTTCTGGCCGAGGGCGTGCGGGTTGCCGACGTTGGTGAAGATGATCCTCTTGCCCTCCTTCTGGAGCTCGGAGGCGCGGAGGTAGAGCTCCCCGCGCACGGCGTACTGCACCTTCTTGACGTTCTCGTTGAGCTCCTCGTAGTCCAGGGCCTTCCTCCCCATCATCTCCTCGTCTTCTCCGGACGGAGGCAGATCCCTCGTGCGCCGCCGCGGAGGGGAAAGGTGGGTGTGGGGGGTGATGTGGAGAAGAAGGGAACCAAGAAACAGGGGAGCAGGTGGGAATTTGTAGTGTAATGGCAGGGCAGAGGCAGCGAGATTCCTTGTCGCGTTGCTGGGCGTGCGCACTGCAGATTAATCAAGCGCGGATAATGTGGAGGAGACGAGACGGCATCCGCTCAATTTTCCTGCGCACCAAAGAGAATGAGATTTGCGCCCCGAAATTGAGTGGGGAAAGGACTAGGAACTCGGGCTGGAGATAAGAGCGGGAATGGCCACAGGTTGGGTTATCACCTCGCCTGCGGTGGACAAGGAACAAGCTCCTCTTGCCTGCCCGCCTGCCTGCCCCTTGGCACCTGGAGGGGAGCGCAATAATGCAGCAGCAGCAGCAGCAATTCTCTTCCTTGTTTCCATCCATCCATCTATCTATCCATCTTCACACACGTAACTGGCTCTGCTTTGTTCTCCATAGGATAGGAAAGATGCAAAATGGTGCTAGTAAATTGTTTCAGCTTCACAAAAATAAGACTGAAACAGGGTAGTGTTGAGCATTTGTCTAGGTGCTAGTAAATTGCAACAACACTAGGAACACAAATTCCCCCGTTTGTTTTCATTCTTTGTATCCGCATCCACTGCAAATTCAGAACCAACTAGGGACACAAATTCCCCCGTTTGTTTTCATTCTTTGTATCCACATCCACTGCAAATTCAGAACCAACTAGGGATGGATCATGGTGCTTGCTGAGCTAATGTGGTACTCGTTTTTTTGTTTGTATATATATGCATCTGTTACAAGTTCAGAACTAGGGATAGCTAATCTATACTAGTATCATTTTTCTTTTCAAGTTATATATATAGTACGTACTCGAGAATATGGGTGAAACAAACAGGTTACTGTCCCCTTTGTCTTGTGTTCACTTCATTCATGCGGGTGTTCCATTATGTTGTCCCAAGCTGCTCTTAGGGTATTTCTAACTGATCCCCTAAAAATAGCAGAGTATCCCGCCGAGTAAACCTCCATTAAGTTTTAATCGGTTCTATCCGATCCCCTAAACTTAGCAGAGTAAAATATAAATTTGCATAAATTCAACTTAATTTCAATCGAAATTTGCATGTATTTAAACATAAGTTCAACATGATCTTGACAACCGAACATCAAACATAAATTCAAACTTAAACTACACTAAAAACTACTCATCCTCATCGGTCGTGGTGGAGGTCGAGGCAATGTTTCCTCAATAGGCCACCCTCGATAAGACATGGGTCCGGGCCGGTGCCGTCGTTGTCGTAGTCGGGGAAGATGCTCCGCCACTCCTTGACGTCGAACTCCTCTTC
>NC_041383.1:402417786-402530333 GCF_002162155.2 Triticum dicoccoides
GAAAGCCTTGTAGGTGAATGTTGGGGAACATAGCATGCAATTTCAAAAAATTTCCTACGCTCACGCAGATCTATCTAGGAGATGCATAGCAACGAGAGGGGAGAATGTGTCCACATACCCTCGTAGACCGAAAGCGTCTGACAACGTGGTTGATGTAGTCGAACTTCTTCTCATTCCGACCAATCAAGCACCGAACGTACGACACCTTCGAGTTTTGCACACGTTCAGCTCAATGACGTCCCTCGAACTCTTGATCCAACAAAGTGTCGAGGGAGAGTTTCGTCAGCACGATGGCATAGTGACGGTGATGGTGAAGTGATCCGCGCAGGGCTTCGCCTAAGCACTACGTGAATATGACCGGAGGAGTAAACTGTGGAGGGGGCGCCGCACACGACTAACAATGTTTGTTGTGTGTTCTAGGCGCCCCTCCCCACATATATATAGGTGGGAGGGGGAGGGGGACAGCCATGTGGCGCCCCAAGTAGGAGGAATCCTACTTGGGGGCCTTGTCCAATTCACCCCCCCCCCCTACCATATTTTCCGGAGAGGGAAGGAAAGGGGAGAGAGGAGGGAAGGAAGGGGGAGGCCGAATTGCCTCCCTTCCTTCTCTCTTACCCTTTTCCTTTCCCCTTCCTATTCGGCCAGCAAGGGGGGCGCAGCAGCCCATGCTGGCTGTTGCGTTTCCCCTCTTGGCCCAATAGGCCCATATAGTTTGTCGAGGGTAGATCGGAACCCCTTCCGGTGACCCGATACGTACCCGGTACCCCCGGAACACTTTCGATGTACAAATACTATCGTTCTATATATGAATCTTTATCTCTTACCATTTCGAGACTCCTCTTCCTGTCTGTGATCTCATCCGGGACTCCGAACAACATTCGGTCACCAAATCACATAACTCATATAATACAAAATCGTCATCGAACGTTAAGTGTGCAGACCCTATAGGTTCGAGAACTATTTAGACATTACCAAGACACCTCTCCGGTCAATAACCAACATCGGAAGCTGGATGCTCATATTGATTCCTACATATTCTAAGAAGATCTTTGTCGGTCGTACCGCAAAGACAACATACGTAATTCCCTTTGTCATCGGTATGTTACTTGTCTGAGATTCGATCGTCGATATCTTCATACCTAGTTCAATCTCTTTACCGGCAAGTATCTTTACTCGTTCCGTAATGCATCATCCCGTAACTAACTCATTAGTCACATTGCTTGCAAGGCTTATCATGATGTGCATTACCGAGAGGGCCCAGAGATACCTCTCCAATACTCGGAGTGCCAAATCCTAATCTCGATCTATGCCAACCCAACAAACACCTTTGGAGATACCTGTAGAGTATCTTTATAATCACTCAGTTACGTTGTGACGTTTGATAGCACACAAGGTATTCCTCCGGTATCCGGGAGTTGCATAATCTCATAGTCAAAGGAATATGTATAAGTCATGAAGAAAGCAATAGCAATAGAACTTAACGATCATTATGCTAAGGTAACGGATAGGTCTTGTCCATCACATCATTCTCCTAATGATGTGATCCTGTTCATCAAATGACAACACATGTCTATGGCTAGGAAACTTAACCATCTTTGATTAACGAGCTAGTCTAGTAAAGGCTTACTAGGGACACTGTGTTTTGTCTATGTATCCACACGTGTATCAACTTTCCGGTTAATACAGTTCTAGCATGAATAATAAACATTTATCATGATATAAGGAAATATAAATAACAACTTTATTATTCCCTCTAGGGCAAATTTCCTTCAGTCTCCCACTTGCACTAGAGTCAATAATCTAGATTCCATTGTAATGATTCTAACACCCATGGAGTCTTGGTGTTGATCATGTTTTGCTCGTGGAAAAGGCTTAGTCAACGGGTCTGCCACATTCAGATCCGTATGCATTTTGCAAATCTCTATGTCTCCATCCTTGACTTGATCACAGATGGAGTTGAAGCGTCTCTTGATGTGTTTGGTTCTCTTGTGAAATCTAGATTCCTTCGCCAAGGTAATTGCTCCAGTATTGTCACAAAAGATTTTCATTGGACCCGATGCACTAGGTATTACACTTAGATCGGATATGAACTCCTTCATCCACACTCCTTCATTCGCCACTTCCGAAGCAGCTATGTACTCCGCTTCACACGTAGATCCCGCCATGACGCTTTGCTTGGAACTGCACCAACTGACAGCTCCACCATTCAATAAAAATACGTATCCAGTTTGAGACTTAGAGTCATATGGATCAGTGTCAAAGCTAGCATCAGCGTAACCATTTACGACGAGCTTTTTGTCACCTCCATAAACAAGAAACATATCCTTAGTCCTTTTCAGGTACTTCATGATGTTCTTATGACCGTTGTCCAGTGATCCACTCCTGGATTACTTTGGTACCTCCCCGCTAGACTTATAGCAAGGCACACATCAGGTCTGGTACACAACATTGCATACATGATAGAACCTATGCTGGGGCATAGGGAATGACTTTCATTTTCTCTCTGACTCAACTTCACACCTTGTAACACAGGCAAGAACCCTTTCCTTTACTGATTCATTTTGAACTTCTTCAAAACTTTATCAAGGTATGTAATTTGTGAAAGTCCAATTAAGCGTCTTGATCTATCTCTATAGATCTTGATACCCAATATATAAGCAGCTTCATCGAGGTCTTTCATTGAAAAACTCTTATTCAAGTATCCTTTTATGTTATCCAGAAATTCTATATCATTTTCAATCAATAATATGTCATCCACATATAATATTAGAAATGCTACAGAGCTCCCACTTGTAAATACAACCTTCTCCAAGTCTGTATAAAACCATATGCTTTGATGACCTTATCAAAGCGTATATTCCAACTTTAAGATGCTTACACCAGTCCATAAATGGATCGCTGGAGCTTGCACACTTTGTTAGCACCTTTAGGATCGGCAAAACCTTCTGGTTGCATCATATACAACTCTTCTTTAAGAAATTCATTTAGGAATGCAGTTTTGACGTCCATTTGCCAGATTTCATAATCATAAAATGCGGCAATTGCTAACATGATTCGGACAGACTTAAGCATCGCTACGGGTGAGAAAGTCTCATCGTAGTCAACTCCTTGAACTTGTCGAAAACCTCTTGCAACAAGTCGAGCTTTGTAGACGGTAACATTACCATCAGCGTCAGTCTTCTTCTCGAAAATCCATTTATTCTCTATGGCTTGCCGATCATCGGTCAAGTCAACCAAAGTCCATACTTTGTTCTCATACATGGATCCCATCTCAGATTTCATGGCCCAAGCCATTTCGCGGAATCTGGACTCATCATCGCTTCCTCATAGTTTATAGGTTTGTCATGGTCTAGTAACATGACTTATAGAACAGGATTACCATACCACTCTGGTGTGGAACGCACTCTGGTTGACCTATGAGGTTCAGTAGTAACTTGATCTGAAGTTTCATGATCATTATCATTAGCTTCCTCTCTAGTTGGTGTAGGCATCACGGGAACGGTTTTCTATGATGAGCTACTTTCCAATTCATGAGAAGGTACAATTACCTCATCAAGTTCTACTTTTCTCCCACTCACTTCTTTCAAGAGAAACTCCTTCTCTAGAAAGGATCCATTCTTAGCAACAAAGATCTTGCCTTCGGATCTGTGATAGAAGGCATACCCAATAGTTTCTTTTTGGTATCCTATGAAGACGCACTTCTCCGATTTGGATTCGAGCTTATCAGGCTGAAGCTTTAAGCATTGCAACCGCAAACTTTAAGAAACGACATCTTAGGTTTCTTGCCAAACCACGGTTCATACGGTGTTGTCTCAACGGATTTAGATGATGCCCTATTTAACGTGAATGCATCTGTCTCTAATGCATAACCCCAAAACGATAGTGGTAAATTGATAAGAGACATCATAAATCGCACCATATCTAATAAAGTACGATTACGACGTTTGGACTCACCATTACGCTGTGGTGTTCCAGGTGGCATGAGTTGTGAAACTATTCCACATTGTTTTAAATGAAGGCCAAACTCGTAACTCAAATATTCGCCTCCGCAATCAAATCATAGAAACTTTATTTTCTTGTTACGATGATTCTCCACTTCCCTCTGAAATTCTTTGAACTTTTCAAATGTTTCAGACTTGTGTTTCATTAAGTAGATATACCCATATCTGCTCAAATCATATGTGAAGGCTAGAAAATAACGATACCCGCCACGAGCCTCAACACTCATCGGACCGCATACATTGGTATGTATTATTTCCAATAAGTTTGTGGCTCGCTCCATTGTTCCGGAGAACGGAGTTTTAGTCATCTTGCCCACGAGGCATGGTTCGAAAGCATCAAATGATTCATAATCAAGTGATTCCAAAAGTCCATCCGCATGGAGTTTCTTCATGCGCTTTACACCAATATGACATAAATGGCAGTGCCACAAATATGTTGCACTATCATTATCAAATTTGCATCTTTTGGCATCAATATTATGAATATGTGTATCACCACGATCGAGATTCAACAAAAATAGACCACTCTTCAAGGGTGCATGACCATAAAAGATATTACTCATATAAATAGAACAACCATTATTCTCTGATTTAAATGAATAATCGTCTCGCATTAAACAAGATCCAGATATAATGTTCATGCCCAACGTTGGCACCAAATAACAATTATTCAGGTCTAAAACTAATCTCGAAGGTAGATGTAGAGGTAGCATGCCGACGGCTATCACATCGACCTTGGAACCATTCCCGACGCGCATAGTCACCTCGTCCTTAGCCAATCTTCGTTTAATCTGCAGCCCTTGTTTCGAGTTGCAAATATGAGCAACAAAACCAGTATCAAATATCCAGGCGCTACTACGAGCATTAGTAAGGTACACATTAATAACATGTATATCAAATATACCTTTGTTCACTTTGCCATCCTTCTTATCCGCCAAATACTTGGGGCAGTTCCGCTTCCAATGACCAGTCCCTTTGCAGTAGAAGCACTTAGTTTTAGGCTTGGGTCCAAACTTGGGCTTCTTCCTGGGAGTGACAACTTGCTTGCCATTCTTCTTGAAGTTTCCCTTCTTTCCCTTACCCTTTTTCTTGAAACTAGTGGTCTTGTTAACCATCAACACTTGATGCTCTTTCTTGATTTCTACCTCCGCAGCTTTGAGCATAGCGAAGAGCTCGGGAGTTGTCTTATCCATCCCTTGCATATTATAGTTCATCATGAAGCCTTGTAGCTTGGTGTCAGTGATTGAAGAACTCTGTCAATAACACTATCATCTGGAAGATTAACTCCCAACTGAGTCAAGTGGTTATGATACCCAGACATTCTGAGTATGTGTTCACTGACAGAACTATTCTCTGCCATCTTGCAGCTATAGAACTTGCTGGAGACTTCATATCTCTCAACTCGGGCATTTGCTTGAAATATTAACTTCAACTCCTGGAACATCTGATATGGCCCATGACGTACAAAACGTCATTGAAGTCCCGATTCTAAGTCGTAGAGCATGGCACACTGAACTATAGAGTAGTCATCAGACTGCATCTGCCAGACGTTCAAAGCGTCTACATTACCGGGAGGGGGCTTGTCACCTAGCGGTGCATCAAGGACATAATTCTTATGTGCAACAGTGAGGATAATCCTAAAGTTACGGACCCAGTCCGTGTAGTTGCTACCATCATCTTTCAACTTAGCTTTCTCTAGGAACGCATTAAAATTCAAGGAAATGGTAGCACAGGCCATTTATCTACAACATAGATATGCAAAAACTATCAGTACTAAGTTCATGATAAATTAAGTTCAATTAATCATATTACTTAAGAACTTCCACTTAGATAGACATCCCTCAAGTCATCAAAATGATCACGTGATCCATATCAACTAAACCATGTCCGATCATCACGTGAGATGGAGTAGTTTTCAATGGTGAACATCTCTATGTTGATCATATCTACTATATGGTTCACGTTCGACCTTTCGGTCTCCAGTGTTCTGAGGCCATTTCTGTACATGCTAGGCTCGTCAAGTTTAACCTGAGTATTTCGTATATGCAAAATTGTCTTGCACCCGTTCTATGTGAACGTAGAGCTTATCACACCCGATCATCATGTGGTGTCTCGGCACGACGAACTGTCGCAACGGTGCATACTCAGGGAGAACACTTATACTTTAAATTTTTTTAGTGAGAGATCATCTTATAATGCTACTGTCGTACTATGCATAAAAGATAAACATCACATGCAATCAAAATATGTGACATGATATGGCCATCATCATCTTGTGCCTTTGATCTGCATCTCCAAAGCACCGTCATGATTTCCATCGCCACCGGCTTGACACCTTGATCTCCATCATAGCGTCGTTGTCGTTTCGCCAACTATTGCTTCTACAACTACCGCTAACGCATAGTGGTAAAGTAAAGCAATTACATGGTGTTTGCATTTCATACAATAAAGCGACAACCATAAGGCTCCTGCCAGTTGCCGATAACTTCTACAAAACATGATCATCTCATACAATAACGTATATCACATCATGTCTTGACCATATCACATCATAACATGCCCTGCAAAAACAAGTTAGACGTCCTCTATTTTGTTGTTGCAAGTTTTACGTGGCTGCTACGGGCTTCTAGTAAGAACCGTTCTTACCTACGCATCAAAACCACAACGGTGATTTATCAATTTTGTTGTTTTAACCTTCAACAAGGACCGACCATAGTCAAATTCGATTGAACTAAAGTTGGAGAAACAGACACCCGCCAGCCACCTTTATGCAAGACTAGTTGCATGTCTGTCGGTGGAACCGGTCTCATGAACGTGGTCATGTAAGGTTGGTCCGGGCCGCTTCATCCAACAATACCGCCGAATCAAAATAAGACATTGGTGGTAAGCAGTATGATGATCACCGCTCACAACTCTTTGGGTTCTACTCGTGCATATCATCTACGCATAGACCTGGCTTGGATGCCACTGTTGGGGAACGTAGCATGCAATTTCAAAAAATTTCCTACGCTCACGCAAGATATATCTAGGAGATGCATAGCAACGAGAGGGGGAGAGTGTGTCCACGTACCCTCGTAGACCGAAAACGGAAGCGTTTGACAACGCGGTTGATGTAGTCGAAAACGTACGGCACCTCCGAGTTCTGCACACATTCAACTCGATGACGTCCATCGAACTCTTGATCCAGCAAAGTGTCGAGGCAGAATTTCGTCAGCACGACGGTGTGGTGACGGTGATGGTTAACTGATCCGCGCAGGGCTTCACCTAAGCACTACGTGAATATGACCGGAAGCGTAAACTCTGGAGGGGGCGCCGCACACGGCTAACAATGTTTGTTGTGTGTTCTAGGCGCCCCTCCCCACATATATATAGGCGGGAGGGGGAGGGGGACAACCATGGGGTGCCCCAAGTAGGAGGAATCCTACTTGGGGGCCTTGTCCAATTCGCCCCCCTTACCATCTTTTCCGGAGAGGGAAGGAAAGGGGACAGAGGAGGGAAGGAAGGGGGAGGCCGAATTGCCTCCCCTTCCTTCTCTCTTTCCTTTTTCCTTTCCCCTTCCTATTCGGCCAGCAAGGGGGGCGCAGCAGCCTATGTTGGCTGCTGCGTTTCCCCTCTTGGCCCAATAGGCCCATATAGTTTGCCGAGGGTAGCCCGAAACCCCTTCCGGTGACCCGATACGTACCCGGTACCCCAGGAACACTTCCGGTGTCCAAATACTATCGTCCTATATATATGAAATCTTTACCTCTCGACCATTTAGAGACTCCTCCTCATGTCCGTGATCTCATCCGAGACTCCGAACAACATTCGGTCACCAAATCAGATAACTCATATAATACAAAATCGTCATCGAACGTTAAGCATGCGGACCCTACGGGTTCGAGAACTATGTAAACATGACCAAGACACCTCTCCGGTCAATAACCAATAGCGGAACCTGGATGCTAATATTGGTTCCTACATATTCTACGAACATCTTTATCAGTCGTACCGCAATGACAACATACGTAATTTCCTTTGCCATCGGTATGTTACTTGCCCGAGATTCGATCATCGGTATCTTCATACCTAGTTAAATCTCATTACCGGCAAGACTCTTTACTCGTTCCATAATGCATCATCCCATAACTAACTCATTAGTCATATTGCTTGCAAGGCTTATCATGATGTGCATTACCGAGAGGGCCCAGAGATACCTCTCTGAAACTCAGAGTGACAAATCCTAATCTCGATCTATGCCAACCCAACAAACACCTTTGGAGATACCTGTAGAGCATCTTTATAATCACTCAGTTACATTGTGACGTTTGATAGCACACAAAGTATTCCTTCGGTATCTGGGAGTTGCATAATCTCATAGTCAAAGGAATATGTATAAGTCATGAAGAAAGCAATAACAATAAAACTTAACGTTCATTATGCTAAGCTAACGGATGGGTCTTGTCCATCACATCATTCTCGTAATGATGTGATCCCATTCATCAAATGACAACACATGTCTATGGCTTGGAAACTTAACCATCTTTGATTAACGAGCTAGTCTAGTAGAGGCTTACTAGGGACACTGTCTTTTGTCTATGTATCCACATATGTATCAAGTTTCCAGTTAATACAATTCTAGCATAAATAGTAAACATTTATCATGATATAAGGAAATATAAATAACAACTTTATTATTGACTCTAGGGCATATTTCCTTTAGTGAACTCAATAGAGTGGCGTGTGGGTCGAGGCACCCGCCACAGCAAGTTAGGAGGAGTAGCAGTGCCGGATAACAAAATGCTACCACCAGAGCTACCGGCACACCAGTGGCAGGCGAAATACGTCACCCGCCACAATAAAGCAGTGTTGAGCGTGGCTAGGTTATAGATGTTTGCTGTCACGAGTGACTTTGCTCACCCGCCACTATTATTAGGTAGCAGTGGCGGGCAGAGTGAAATCCCCGCCACAGCTAAAAGCCTGCAACCGGTTATTTTCTTATGCAAATACTAGTTGCGGCGGGCAGCCGGGCGCGCCCGCCACACATAGGTTAGCGGTAGACTGTCCAAATTCAACTCGAAGATTGCCGCCCGCCACCCCAAATTAGCAATGGCTGGTCATATTGCGTGCCCGTCGTAGGTGATGAGCACTATCTGCACGCGCCCCCTCCCCTACCCCACTCTCACTCTCACTCCTCCCATTTCACTCTCGTCGCCGCGCTCGCCCTCCACCGCGGCGTTGCCCATGTCGTTGTCGCCGTCCATTGCCGCCATCGTCCTCGCCCTCCACCGCGTCGCCCTCGCCCTCGATCCGCCGCCCCATCGCCCTCCGCTCCAGCAGGTATAAGGTCGCCGTCCCCACCTCTCTTTTTGGCCGTCCTCGTCGCCACCCACGGCCGCGGCTTTCATGCACACGGACAGCCACGGCTGCTGCCACGTTCGACTAGGGTTATGGTTAGGGGTTTGATTGTTGTAGTTTTAGTTTTTAGTTTCTAGCTAGTTTTAGTTTGATAGTTGTAGTTTGTAGTAGTATAGTTTTTAATGCACAGAATAAAACAAATTGTAGTTGTAGTTTATAGTTGTAGTTTGATATTTTTAATTGTAGTTTATAGTTGTAGTCTATAGTTGTAGCAATAGAACTAGCCGTATATATGAACTCAACAGTCGTATAGTTGTAGTTTGTAGTTCTTTACGGGATACATACTACAAGTGCTAAAGTTTTGGCGAAGCATTGATTTATCTCTGTTTCGCCAATTTAGCACTTAATTTGTCCATTTTTATGAAAAGGCCATGCCATATTTCTTTGTTTATTTTTTATTCATATTGTGTTGAAGTAGATGTCTTCATTTCTTTACAGAGATTCATACTATAAGCGAAAAGTGCTAAAGTTTTGGCGAAATGTAGATTTATTTCCGTTTCAACAAATTTCTAGCTCGTAATATGTCCATTTTTATGCAGAAGTCATGCCAATTTTTTTGTTTGTTTTAATTCATATTTGTGTTGTTAAGATTTCTTCAGTTTTTTCTCCAAATTTATTTATCTGCATGTTTTAGGTTATTTTTTTCCTGAAATGGCGGACAATGGCACGTACCGTGGTGTTTTCCAAAGGCCCTGGGGAAGTGGCATGCCCAAATCAAACTCCGTCACTGGCAAGAAACAATAGCTTGGCACGTTCGACTTAACCGAGGATGTGGCGCGCGCTTACGATGCCATGGTGCTTGAGTACTAGGGGCGAAGGGCCCAGCTCAACTTTCCTTAGGATGCTTGGCGCATTTGAGATAGCGCCTCTAACATGAAGATAGTCTCCAAGGTCGAGGAGAAGGAGCACTTGAAGGCCAAGGCGCTCATCAGGGCCCGCGAACGCCAGATCACCGATCCCTTGGTAGAACGGTATCTTCGGGAGGATCTGCATCTGTACGCCATCAACGAGGCGTTCCTGATGACCGCACGCAACCAGAAGGATGCCGAGGATGACCTGATAGACTGGTATAATCTCATCGAGGAGTCCAACGAGGATGATGATGACAACTTCGGCTCTGACGTTGACTTAGATTAGGACTTGATCTCTCCATCGTGCCTAGTCGTATAACTCCGTGCTTCAGATATTTGAACCTTTAATGTAGTACTTATGATGATGATAATGAGAGTCAGGATGATGATGATGCTAGCGACGATGACGATAGCCAGGAGTATGAGGATGAGAAAGATGATGAGGGTACAAGAGATGATGACAATGATGATCCATATAATTATGCAATTTTCTCTCAAAAATGAAAGAGCTTAATGATGATGAGAAGGCCAATCTCATCGCGATCCTACCATCAAGTGTGCACTACTTGGGGAGGCCATTTATGCACCGTTTTACCAAGACCAACATCGTGAAACACACCATGGTATGTTTATATCTTTTCTCTTTTTTTATTCATAACACTATATGGCAAGATGTCTAACATTGCGTGCTCTATTCTGTTTTAAATCACGAGGACATCCTTACTGCCGGCATGACTGGAGTATGTCTTGGAGCAGCAGGTCTTGTCACTAGCGTTCGATACAAGACGGACATAGACGGCCGCATATCGTTCTATGAGGTCGACCGGCGGGAATTCCTGAAGGAAAAGAGACGACGACTAACGGTTGACACAACAGTGGTCATCATGATAAGGAACAATAGGAGCAGCAACAACTTACAGATGATGGTCGTTGTAAATCTTATTTAGAAATAAGATCCAGTCAAATATCTCCAAGTTGATGAACTCTTAGTTACTCAGTAAGATACCAATGATACTTTGATGTTGGTTTGTTAACTTGAACAAATTTGAAGTGTTAGTAGTTGTTATGAAGAGTACTAATTACCTAATGAACTTGCATGCCTAAGCTTACAATGCGTGCTTTATTTCAATGTAGTATTGAATTTCTTATATTGGATTTATGCAAAACGCGTCCATGGCAAAACAATTGGCGCCATGGCTGCAATTTTTTTGATTCACATGAATAAGCCTGCAGTGGCGGGCGCTCTAGTACATCCGCCGTTGCAAATATGAATAAATAGTGACGGATGCTCTAGTACATCCATTTTTTACTCCACCATAGTGTATTGGGAATCGGTTAGGTCCCGATTAGAGGAGTAAAATCGAGATTTTACTGCTCTAATCGGTTATTGGGATGAGAAATGCCTTTACATACAATGTCCTGGACTGTCACCGTTTAGAAATCCATTTTCTTTTCTAACTACACACAGCACAGCGGGGCGGGGTGTAATCCGATAAGTTTGCTGGTTACAATCCGACATCTGCAACAGGCGGGTGGATAGATGGATCGAGATATACTGTACTCTGCATGCATGTGCATGTTGTTGATCATGCCGGGTCACTTCTTCATATTGACCCACTCCAGCTTCAGCATTATTTCCCCACTCTCGACGTTCCGGAGGCGCAGGATCATGTCCTGGACGAACTTGCCGTTCTTCCAGCACACGCGGCTCTCCTCGGCGAGGCAGTTCCCGCTGCTCGGCGCGACCGACCGCACCACGGTGCCGTTGCGGATGCCCTCGGTGTCCAGTTCCAGGACCTCCGTAAAGGGCAGCACCTCGATGTCCGCGTTCCCCATTGGGTCGTCCTTGCTGAAGGTGTCCTTGTCAAACACCGCCTGTACAGTACAGCACATCACAGCACAGTTTTCTTCAACGTAGATGGAACGTGTTTCTTAACAGATTGCAAGAAAACAGTATGTAGTACTCACAAGCTTGATCGGTGCATTCGGGTTCGTGATTGACAGGGTTAACTCCTCATGCCAGATAGGGTTCACAGATCGCTTCTTCACGCTGGTCTTCAGTTTCTGCAATGGCACAATTTTTTTACAGAAAATAGTACGAGAATAATCAATAGTAATACAGTCATACAGAATCATGGACAAGAAGAAGAAGAAGAAGAAGAAGAAGAAGAAGAAGAAGAAGCAATGAGAGACCGGACACCTGCTTGCCGAGGCGAAGGACAACATATGGATCACTGCCTCTTGCGTCGCGGTAGGCAAGGTTGATCCCACGCACCACGCGCACCTTCAACAGCCCAACCAAACCATCCATGCTCGATCTCGATCCGATCGATACTCAGTTTAATTAATTTTATGCTATGCTATTATTTTACGTACAGAGGAATGTGGTCGGTGCGGTGTGGTGTGGCGTGGGACGAAGAAGCGCCTAATCCAATCCTCGAATTAGAATTAGGCGACTTCTTGCCCCCCGCTTTTTTCTTCCCCCCTCTCTTCTCATGGGCATAAATAGAGTAGCCTCACACATGAGCCTATAAGAGACAGACCGCCTCCACCGTAGGAATTGTGCTGACCATTTCTCATGTGTGTTGTGTCCAAACAAAACCAGCTGTTGCCATTTTTGGCATCTCTCTTGCATTGCATTGCATGAGCAGAAAGCGGTACTCGTTTTTTGCAAAATAAAAATAGAGCAAAGTGGTATTTTTTTGGCTGTCAGTTAAAAGTGATTGGTCTGTGGGGCACATACTTGTAAAGTGGTATTTTTTGTCAAATACTCGGAATTCTATAGTATGGCTGACTTGATTTTAGTGGTGGTAGGAGCTGGGACCCTACCGGGTCTAGGGCGTAGGTTGTAGGGGAAGGAGGAAGCTGGACATGGCGAAGCTCGCGGTCGCCAGCGGCATGGCGCTGTCGTGTGCGAGAGGGAGAGGCGGCGGCGGCGCAAGAGGAGGCTAGGATTAGTTCTCCCGGCTCCCTAAGGGAAACCGAGCAAATAATGATTGCTTCTTGCTTGATTAGATTGATACATCTCCTCTCCTTATATAGAGGGGTTTACTTGACTTCTAAGCAAACGACCCTAATAATGATAAGATAATTGGCTAAGCCCCTAAAAAACGATAAGATAACTTGGGCCACAACCCACTGGGCTAAACCCCTAATATGCCGGTCATAACACTTCTCCCCGCCTGCACAAACAGCTCGTCCTCGAGCTGTAAGGTGGGGAAGCGCTTGCTGAACTCCTCAAGGTGATCAACCAATGTCAAACACCTTCGCAACAGCTGGGGCGGCCAGGTCGGCAGCGACGGCGTCCTCCTCAATGTAGTCTGCAACCTCCAGGTAGAAGAGTCGTGGGCAGACATGGCCGGGCATGTAGGGCTCGTCGCAGTTGAAGCACAACCCTTGGAGGCGACGCTCGAGTAGCTCATCCAAGGTGAGCCGGCGGAACGGGCGCGTTGCGGTCGCGGCGATGGGTGCCGCGGAAGCCTGAGCAGGCCGACCCTGCGCGGGAATCTCCGGCCAGGGTAGCGGCCAGCGGTCCAGGACGGTGATGCTTGCTGTATGGCCACTGCGCGGCGCTCGAACGCGCGGGCGTAGTACATGGCCGTCTGGAGATCCTGGGGTCCCCGAAGCTCCACGTCCACGTGGATGTGATCCAGAAGTCCACCGACGCAGAGGTCGGCCCACTACTGCACCGTCACACCCGACGCGTGGCATGCCAGGGCCTGGAAACGGTCGGCGAAGGGAAGGCGGCCTAGCTCTGCCAGGCGGCTCCCGCGGATCGGTGGCCCAAAACGAAGGAGGCAGAGCTCGCGGAAGCGCTCCCAAGGGGGCATGCTGCCCTCGTCCTGCTCGAGGGCGTAGTACCAGGTCTGTGCCGCGTCGTGGAGGTGGTAGGAGGCGAGCCAGGTATGCTCCGATGCGAGGGTGCGCTACCCGCGAAAGAACTGGTCGCACTGGTTGAGCCAGTTGAGGGGGTCCTCCGTGCCGTCATAAGTGGCGAAGTCAATTTTAGCGAACCGCGGCGGTGTCTGGGTTGGAGCGCCGTGTCCGACTGGCTTGGAGGTGCGGAGCAGCGAGGCTTGTGGCGCCTGGTCGGAATGCCCCGGGTAGGGCCCCGCGGAGCCGGATGGCCCACCGAACTACAGGGGCGGAGTCGGCTGTTCCGGAGCCGTGGTGTAGACCGGTGGTGGCGAAGAACCGGCCGCCCAAGCCGGTAGTGGCGACGAGGAGGGCGGGAACCGGACCTGTTGTATCGGCAGGCCGGCTGGTACGATCGACGGCAGTCCGGAGCTGGGCAGAGGTGGCGCCTGGAGCTGCAGCGGCTGCTGTCCGGGAGCCGTGGTGGCAGGCGGCGGCCACTGCGGCCAGAGGGGGGCCGCGACTGGGGGCGGCTGCAAGTGCAGCATCGGTGGCGGTGGCCCGCTGGGGTGCCCCGCCTGGAACGGCAGCAGTGGTGGCCCGCTAAGTGCAGGTGCGCCCTGGGACGACCACGACAGCGGGGGGTGGCCGTAGGCGGCGGTCGTCGCAGCCGGCGGAGGCGCGGGTGGTCCGGCCAAGTACAGGCAGATGCCCTAAACGACCGTCACGAGATCCCGTAAAGTGTTGGTTACTTCTTCCGGCGTGAAAACAACGGGTGACGATGCAGCGGTGGTGACCGGGGCCGGCGAAATTGGGGACCCGTCGGTGGTGATGGTCGTTTGCGGGGTGGAGGTGGTCGGCAACTGCGGCATTGGTGGTGAAGACAACATGATCGATCCCGAGTCTCTGAATACCAAATTGGTTGGAGCTGGGACCCTACCGGGTCTAGGGCGTAGGTGGTAGGGAAGGAGGGAGCTGGACGTGGCGAAGCTCGTGGTCACCGGCGGCAAGGCGCCGTCGTGCGTGAGAGGAAGAGGCAGCGGCGGTGCAAGAGGCGGCTAGGGTTAGGTCTCCCGGCTCCCTAAGGGAAGCCGAGCAAATAGTGATTGCTTCTTGCTTGATTAGATTGATACATCTTCTCTCCTTATGTAGAGGGGTTTACTTGACTCCTAAGCAAATGACCCTAATAATGATAAGATAATTGGGCTAAGCCCCTAATAACGATAAGATAATTTGGGCCACAACCCACTGGGCTAAGCCCCTAATATGTCGGTCATAACAAGCGGTCCCCTATCTAAGACATTTAGAATAAATCATAATGTTTGGTTTTCCAGGGTTTCATAAGGCTCAACCGATTTGCCAACTATTTGGTTTACGAGGGTTCAGAAACGGTTTTATCTAAACTCTATCTGATATCACTTAGTGTATAGGTCTTAAGTATTTGCAACTTGAATACTAAAACAAAGGTAAAAATAACCCATCCCAATATAGTAGTATTTGCCTAGCTTCACGGTGGGCTACTACAATATTCTGAAAATAATGGTGAAGTTTAATTTGATTGGTGGTACTGAATTAGAGGTGCTTTTCTAAATATAATGATGAAGTCGAATCAAAGTCTGAATCCTAGAGTGTAGTAATTAAGAACAGTAAAACCGGGCCTAATCCCTACCCTCTCAGGCCATCAGCATTCAGAGCCATTCATTTTCATGATGCAGCAATTTCTGGCCGTCTGATCTCCATTAGTGCAGCGTCTGCTACGTCTCCCAGCAAATGGGCCAGCTGTTCTGTGGGGACGCTACTGCGGTGGCCGAATTGGAGGCTTCTGGTTGATTGGGCCTGACTGCGGTTGATTGGGGTCATCGAACGTTCCTCCCATTCCACCGAGGCCTCTCTTGTCTCCCTCGTTCAACCCGATCTATCCTCGCTCTCGCCCAAGACACAGGTCGCGCCGCCACCATCGTTGATTCGCTCGGCTCCCGCCTCCTCGTGGCGCAGTACATGCCCGCCCCGTTTGAACGTGGGATCCAACCGGCGCTCGATAGTCGACACATAGGAGCGGCATTCTGCTCAGATCGAGCTGAGGCGGCTGAGCGGATGAAGCCAGGCCCGCGATGGGATCAAGCGGAGGCGTGGGATGCGGATCCATCCGAGATGAGATCGACCTGTGCTCCCGTTCCCGCAAAAAAGATGTACGCTGGACAGAGCGGATCCAGAAGCCGCGCGCGAGGGGGGCGACCCGGCCGATCGATCAAGCCGACGTGCGCGCAGTTGATTCTTTCGCGTGGTCTGGCCAACAATCGCCTGGCTGTTCGTCGCGCGAAACTGCTCCGCTGGGTTTGAATGAAATAATCAATCACTCTTCTGTTTCTACAGGGCGGATGATGTGCGCTCCTCGCCGGTGGTGATTAAAGGATATATGCCTCTCTGTTTTCCCAACCTTCTGTCGCTGCAGTTCACGCGCGTGTACGCTTCCTCTTAGCACTCTCCGATCACACTTCTTAATCCTGCAACGGAACATCTATCCTCATGGTTCGGCTCTATCTTTATTTTATTTTCATGTACGATTCCTTCTACCACCCAAAGATTACATTGTGCTAATATCCTCCCTGTCCCAATTTTGTACAGGCGTTGTTCATACTCTTGTGGTCGACTGATCAGGCAGATCGGTTCTCATTTTATGTCATGCCCCAGAGGTCATGCCCTCTTTGCGGGACTGCCCTGGAAAATGGGCCGTGGAACTTGGGCTGGGCCTAGTGGCAAGGATCTGGAGCAATGCTATATAAAGAGGCGCGCGTCACAGGAGACGGGGCGAACGATTGAAACGTCTGAAGCCTCTCATCCTTTTGCTCCTGTTCCTCACCTCCCTGCTATCTGTATCTCCCTCTTGTTGCTGATTCTCACCTTAAATCTCTTCTCTTGTATCCGAAATCGGTACTGATCTGATTGCTCACCCCATGTATGTGCTTGGGTCGTGACAATTTGGTAATCAGAGCCAACAAAAAATCACCAACCCACTTCCTGCCTATCACCTGTTCGACGAAATGCCTGAGAGTGAGTTCCACCTGCGCATGCGCTTGCTGCTCGAGCTGACGCAGGTGGGAACCGTGGCTGAGTACACGACGTTGTTCTGGGAGCGTCTACACCATGTGTTGCATCTTGACTCCAGTCTAAGCATCAAGAGCTTTGTCCACCCGTACATCGATGGCTTGCGCAAGGATATTCAAGTAGCTGTGCACTCGCAATCGCCATCTAGCATCACCAGAGCGTCCTGCCTTGCTAGAATTAGGGAGGAAGAGATCATGAAGGATGAGGCCATGGCTGTCGAGGAGCATGGCAATGGCTACGACCATGGAGTTCATGGTCTCATGCCTACTGAGACCCTCTGCATCGTCTCCACCAAGCTCGAGGTCCTAGTGTTGTGCAGTGCAGATCGCGGCGTCGACGCCAGCAGCCTTGCTGCTCCAACACCGATCATGTGCTCAACGGATTACCCAAGTCGTGGCGCCACCATTGACATCTCCCCTGATCTTGCAACCTCTGCTATGTGTGGCGAAGCTCTCGACACCAATACCTTTAGTGTCGCCACACCAACCCCGTGGTGGCGACCGATTCCTTCCCTCAAGTTCGTCATGACGACGCCCACCAGGTTTTTGTTGAAAGGCTTTGTGTTTATGGACGTGTTCATGTCAGGTGTGACACCAGGTTTGAAGCCACAAGGGACGGTGGTCCGGCCGGCACCATGGCCCTCTTTCCTTGACAAGGACAGCAGTACAGCTCGTGGCGGCATCATCGAGCCACCACCGAGCGCCGCCACGGTGTTAATCAGGGAGGTGGCTCCCTGTGTGAATTGGCAAGGAATGATGACAGAGGATATTTACAGTGCAAAGGTGTGCCGCGGGAAGCTCTCTTTCTGGCCTCGACTGCACTCACACAAAACAACCCCTCAATCTCTTAGGCAAGCAGGAGACATCAACCGCAGCAAGTCAAGCCTTGGGAACATCGACTGGTATTGGTGGCTTATTTTCAATGAGTCCTTGGAAGTAATGTATGCTCTAGCAGAATCAGAGCTGCGGCACTTAAGGCGTAATCCCTCCAACTCTCCTTGGTGTTTGGTGGACGTGTTCTGGAGGTTCCAGAACTACTGGTCTGATCCTCAAAATGTACGGTTAGCTGATGTGAGTTTTGAAGCTCTATTTTCTGCTGGACAACACAACACTGGACTCCCTTTGCAAGTCTTGGGTGTTGGTTCAATTCTGAACATATTGTTCAGTGAAGCTGCACCTAGTTCACTAATGACAGAGTGCCAGGTTGATGGATGTCTATGGAGAGCACAATATGTACCTTGTTGTATCTTGGGGAAATCCATCGAAGAGAAGCATTTGCATATTTGTGCAGCAGCTAATCAGGCCCTAATATTATGCAGAGCAGAAGTGGAACTCTTTAGCGAAGCCTATCGCCCTTCAACTATTTTTGCCCACAGCACAGTGTGGGAAAAGCCAACTTGCAGTAAAATCATTGCATCTTCTGTGTTTACTTGGCGGTTCAGTGCTACAGATGTTCTTTGCTATAAGTCGATGCAGTCTTCGTGTAAGGTAGACAGTGCCATTGTTCATAATTCCTCATGGAAAACCAGTGGTCGCTGTGAAGGCATGCCTTTATATTGGTGGTCTCTTCAAAATGAATTTTCCACACTATTTTCTGCAACTAAAGCGAGCGTGCTGCACCACATTGATTGGTGGTCTGATTTTAAATTTGTACATCAAGCTCATGCTATTGGTCATGCTACTTTGCATTTGGGATCTGCAAAACAGATGGATACTAGGATCCCTGAAGCTCTTAGAACACTCTATGTTCCAGATACTATGCAGCCTGAAGCTCTCAGGACACTCAATGTTATTCAGTTGGATAATGGAATTTTAAGCATTACAGTCCAAGGGCAGTTGAAGAATCCCTTTATTGTTCATGTGCATAATCTTGGTAAACTGAAAATGGATGCTTACCCCTGCTGTATTCTCGCGAGCTCTGTTCCAGAATTAAACCATGCTAGTGTCCATGCCTTTGATTCTAAGCCAGTTCTGCAAACAAAATGTGCAACCGTAGTGTCTTGGGGGCTTACAGCTCAAGAGATATACTTTCTATGTCACACGGCAAGACTCAGTTACAAGATGTGGCACATACAGCTTGATGGAAATATATCTTTTGGTGGTGAAGCTAATGTTTATCTTTCACTGGAGTGGCTCAAGCTACCGGTAGTGGAACTTCAGTTCTCCACTCCGGGTGGCTATCTTTTCGGTTATAAATATTTTCCTATGGATCTGGAGTTGCCTTTTGATCCAGGAGACCATAAGTTACAACAGGTTCTTCTTAAAATTAGTGGTGTATCCATCGGATATATACATCTGCACGAGAATAGAGGAGCTTTGCCATATCATTTGCCCTAGTGGTGTACAACGCTATATTTCACGATGGAAGTTATGCAAGTTGACAGTGGGTGTTTTTATCTGGTTGTATGGCTCCTCGGCATCATTGGAGAGTTTGATCTCACCACATTATGGTGTTTATTGGAGGACAAAATGTCAAGAAGGGCGACTACAACTGATAAGAAAGTAAGCAAAGTGGTTGGTTATTATATTCTTGCTGTTTTTGATGTTCTGAGTGATGGAACCATATTCCAATCTCGGAAAGCATTGTACATGTTGCCTGAACCCAGCCCTAGGTGGACGCTCACGAAGTGGCATATGTTTGAGATAAATTCCAACACGAATATCTTTCTAGCAGTTTTGGTTGAAAACAGTTGCACACCAGGGAGTTTCATAGTTGTCAAGTATACTCTGCTCCTACCACATTCCATTGGTGTTCAGGGAGGAATTATGTTACATACTCAGAACCTGCATGGTCACCCAGCTTGCTCAGACTACTCGGAATATGTATGCACATCATGTTATCTTGACCCGAGGGACGGAGAAAACAACCCAATTTTTCCATCGGATATGGCAGTGATCTCTGCGCAGCTGAAGCGTGACAACTTTAATATCGCTTGGAGTAGTTGGCATCACATCTTTCGGGTCGACTGGCCAAACCCATTTCTGCAGCAACAGGTTATTAAGCTCGTAGGAGTACCCGAGAGACAATCTCCATGGGACCCGGGTGGTGTCCGCTTCGTCGACATTATTGAACTTCTCATTGAGCTGCTAGTACCATGGGATCCGGGTGGTTCACATCACCGGCTTGAGGACAAGCCGCATTTTAAGGGGGCGAGAATGTCATGCCCCAGAGGTCATGCCCTCTTTGTGGGACTGCCCTGGAAAATGGGCCGTGGAACTTGGGCTAGGCCTAGTGGCAAGGATCTGGAGCAATGCTATATAAAGAGGCGCGCGTCACAGGAGACGGGGCGAACGATTGAAACGTCTGAAGCCTCTCATCCTTTTGCTCCTGTTCCTCACCTCCCTGCTATCTGTATCTCCCTCTTGTTGCTGATTCTCACCTCAAATCTCTTCTCTTGTATCCGAAATCGGTATTGATCTGATTGCTCACCCCATGTATGTGCTTGGGTCGTGACAGATTCCTTCTACCACCCAAAGATTACATTGTGCTAATATCCTCCCTGTCCCAATTTTGTACAGGCGTTGTTCATACTCTTGTGGTCGACTGATCAGGCAGATCGGTTCTCATATTATTTTTATTTCAGGATTTCGTGAGTTGATAATCTCCAATGGCCTCTGGACAAGTAGTTTCTTCGTCCGGGCTGCAGATCTTATCCTTTCATCTTTTACCATCCATGTTTTTATACAGTTCCTTAAATGACATGCTGATGTGTGATTCATACCATTGTGTCTTTTGCTTCTGTATATGCCAGGTTACTTGGAACAATAATACACTAAAATACGCAAAAACCATAACCATGCTGTTCTAGAGGGGGTCAAAGCCTTCACATCTTCTTCTTCTATCCATAAACGAGCAAAAACCCAACAATAATTCTGTGAATGCTTTCTTCCCTAAATACACATGCGACACACAAAGGAAAATCGTTTGGCCCGTATTAGATACTGAAAGCAGGAAATATTAATTTCAATGTTTTGGTTGTATGTTGTGATTGATGTTTGCAATTGACATTTTTCATCAGAACTGAGATAGTCAAGCTTTCAAAATAAGGGAATAGAAAAGTTGCAGACCAATAGCGTGTTCACATGATTTCCCCGTTAATCATGTTGAGGTAATCCAGTGACCTAGGAATTCTCCTGTAGGTATCAAAGTAACTGAATAGTTCATTTCTCTACTACCGTTTGTTAGCGATTACCATTCTCCAAGATGGTCTGAAAGGATAAAATAAACAGTTACCAAATTTTAAAGTTCTACCAAAATATATTCCCGAATTAATTGGACCGGTAGTTTTTAGAAGATTGTTCATTTCCTATTTTAGTGACTCCATGAATATTTGTAATGAGCTTAGATTGTCATCCAAATGAAGAGGCTGTTAAATTTCAGTGTTGTTAATTTAAATTTGATGGAAGATATCTTACAATGTGACTTTACAATATATTGATTACCAATCTGATGTTTGATAGGTCATAGGTTAGACATTCCTCTACTACTGTAGGTTCTACTATTTTTACACATAACTATCTATATACTTGAATGAAAGCAAATACACATACTTGTATTGCTGTTTTGATTAGGTTCTACTATATTTGCTCGTCCGTATCTAATATTGATGATATCCATGTGGCCTATAGACTATAAATTCCTTTCATTGATATGCAGGTTATAGAAGCTCATTTTCTGATATTTTGAAGCTCATCTTCAAGTTCATTACATGTGCCAGATGGTTGCCGTACTCTCCATTTACAAACTACGGTTGGGCCATTCCTTCTTTCAAAGTAGATACTATCCTCTCTAGGACTATACACTTGAAACATTGTAATTTGAAATGGATGCAGGTTCCATCTTTGTGCTAGAGATAGCTTTCAAGGCATGAATGAAAGCTTAGCTTCCTGGAATTTTTTTTGCACCTGCTAGAAATATCAAGTTGCCTTCGAGATGTGTATGAGATAGATCCTTCCCACATTTCGAAAGCCTTCACGCAAGAATTGGTTAGAATATCAGATTATATCATCTCTTTTTATGAATATATACAAAACATAAAAAAATGTAAAACTTTTAGCGAACAAACCATTCACATCTTCTCATGTATTTCTAGCGTCCGACAAGATAGAAGAGTGTGGCAGTGAATGCCAAGTCACCCCTTATTACTACCACACTAATTCACTGCAAATCAATTAAAAATCAAATAAATTCCCCCATTCAATAACTTATAAATGTATGTGATGGTTTATGTAAATTTAACTAACACGCTATGTATCTCATAAATTTATGAAAATTCATATCAATCCATCGTCACAATAGACGGGCGCAGCAACGCGCGCCATCATGATCTAGTTTATTTGACAAAAGCCTCATGTACAAGTCTCTCTGATCCTTCTAGCTGTATCATTACTCTCTATATTTTTTTGAAAAGGAGGATGACCCTCGACCTCTGCATCAATCGATGCATGTAGCCATATCATAAATAAAAACGTAACAAAGTCTTAAGATCCAAAGAAGCTCATAAAACGAGCAGTAGTCGAAAGAAAATAAGTCTGAAAAGCGCCACATCCGGCGATATAGAACAGAAAAGTGCCACATCCGGTGATGAAAAACAAGCTATGATGCTTACACACCTAGCCTATTATTAGCTCACCACCCAAATCGGCTGAAGATAGCCCGTGCTACCGTCTCCCAACGGTTGCACTCAATGACCAAAAGCTCTCTGAAATCCGCATGAGTGAGTAAGGAGCACATACGGATCCAAGCTGTACCTCTGTAGATAACCTGCAAAAAATTAGTGAATTTTGTCTCATTAAAAATCATATCATTCCTAGTGTTCCATATAGCCCAGAAAAGTGCACATATTCCTATCCGAATATGTTTAGCTATGTGTATGTCTACTCTGTCAGAAGACAAAAGAGGTTTGGAAAAAACTGGGGTTGTGGGGGGTGATTAAAGAAGCATGTGTTGTTGATAGGGCAGGAGAAGCAATCCTTGAATTTTTACTTCTGAAGCCAGAAAATGAAATAGCTACTCTAGGAATCCAGAATGTACGTGAACTAATAGCTATAACCGCTTGGTATTTATGGTGGGATAGACGTAGGCTGGTTCATGAAGGTAAGGCTCAAAACGCACAACTATCCTCCATGGGGATTAGGGCAATAACAACAAACTATGTAAATGCCCATTCCCCGAATGCATCTATTAAAAAAGGAGGATGGAGCAAACCTCCTATGGGACTTGTTAAGCTAAATACTGATGCTTCGTTTGATCATGATCGGCTTAGTGGTACAGCTAGGGCTGTTCTCAGAGATGATAAAGGAAGATTTATTGCCGGCGGAAACTGGAAGTTTGACTGGTGTGCAGATGTTCTGACAGCGGAAGTTTTGGCTCTAAGGTTTGGATTATTACTTGCACAGAGGGCGGGATGCAATCGCCTAGATGTCAACTCAGACAATATTGAAGTCATCAACACAATGAAGAATGGAGGACAATCAGCGGGAGCGGCGGCGACAGTTTTTGATGATTGCTATTTTTTGGCTTGTGATTTTTCTCTTACTAGGTTTGAGCATTGTAATAGAGAGGCAAATAGGGTGGCTCATGAACTAGCTAGATTAGCGAAAATTTCCGTAACAAATGAATATTTTGAGGAACCCATGGATGAAATTGTACCTCTTCTTATGGACGATGTAACTGTTATTTGCAATTAATAAAGCTAACGATTTATTTCAAAAAAAATGTGTATGTCTACTCCATTAAGCCACGTCCCAAATAACGTGTTTATGCTCCTTGGGGGATGAACGTTAAAAGCTATATGAATTGATTGCCACAATAATGTCGTAAGAGAACATTCGAGAAAGAGGTGTTTAATCGTTTCATTTTGATCACAGAAACAACACATGGAGTTACCAACCCAATTCCTTTTCACCAAGTTATCTTTGGTTAAAATGACTTCTTTATGGACGAACCACATAAATATTTTAATTCGAAGCGGAATTTAATCTTCCAAATGTGCAAAGACCTCAACAATGGCCCGGAATCAATTAGGTCCAATACCTGGATTTCACTGAGAAGATTCCATTCGTGGTTAACTTCCGGCGAATTGTATCCGCCTAATCGGATAGGTGAACATCCATCAACCTACGGACCAAGTGCAACCAAGCATTCCAACGTTCCCCAACCAGGGATCTCCTAAATTGGATATTAAGCGGTATCAAGTTTAATACCGTGGCGACATAATCCTCCTTACGTTGCACAATATTATATAAGAAGGGATATTGCAAAGCCAAAAGCATCTCCCCTAGCCATGTATCCTCTCAGAATCTAGTAGTGGTACCATTACCAACTAGGAACTTCACCCGTTGGAAGAAAGTTACTTTCGTCCTCATTAACCCCTTCCAAAAGGGTGAGTCGACAGTCTGTATAGCCATTTGCTAAGCAGACATCCATTCTTTACTTCTAAATTTTCGATCCCTAACCCGCCCTGGTCTTTTGGTCTACAAATGATATCTCATCTAGCCAATCTGTACTTCTTCTTGGCCTCATCACTTTTCCAAACGAATCGGGATCTATAGAAGTCAAGTCTTTTTCGTATCCCTACCGGTATTTCAAAGAAAGATAGAAGGAACATCGTCAGGCTCGTCAAAACCGAATTTATCAAAACCAACCGACCTTCGTAAGACATTAGCTTGCCCTTCCAGCAGCTCAGTTTCTTTTCAAATCAATCTTCTATACATTTCCATTCCTTGTTCGTTAAACATCTATGATGAATTGGGATCCCTAGATAACTAAAAGGCAGGGATGCCATTTCACAGCCGAACAAATTTCTATAGTCAACTTGTTCCTATTTGGCTCTCTCAAAGCAGAACAATTCGCTTTTATTGAAGTTGATTTTCATCCCAAACAAATGTTTCTTTGAGTAAAAGCGAATTGTTGGAAGAAACACGTGCACAGGGGAAACATATACCTTTTATGTTGGGTAAAAGCACTACACTTCTTGGAAGAAACATTTGTTTGAAGATCAACTTCCTCCTTTTGAGTTGTTGGATGGGAGATTGCATACTTTTAGTTAAGTATTTCAGACAAAGATCAGTTCAACTGAAAGATGTGTTGTTTGTTCTCATTAGTATTGTTGTTGTGTTTTGTGTATATCAAGATGGCTAATGAGCTTCCTCTTTGTGACATTCTAGATGAGTTTCAGAAAGGTCACAACCACATGGTTGTGGTTGTTGAACGCGATAAGGCCATCTCCAAGGCGGACCCGCAAACCGCCCGCATCAGTCCAGACTGCCGAAGCCATTCAACGGGGGCCTGTATCGGTCCGCCAGACGGTCCGAATGCGTTTTCTCCCACAAACCAGAGACAAATATGGGGGAGGTTTGCTAGAGTCCGGACACCAGACACGAAGGACTCCGACACCCTCGGCCCACCAAAAACCCTTCCGGAGCCCACACCTCCATCCTTCCCATTTCCCTTCTTCCTTCTTTCTCTCTTGCCTTCGCTGCCGCTACACCGCCCCGGCCACCACGTCACACCCCTTCTGGAACTCTATGTCTTCGTCACCTCCAGCGCTCCAGTAGGGCTCCACCCCGCTTCTCCTTCATCGTCGTTCAACCCCTTTCTTCTGACTGTCCCGCCAGGTACCGTCCGCTACTGCTATACTCACCATGGCTGGCAACTGTTTGATGAATTGCCGGAGCTAATTTTTTCCCTTCTTCTTTCTAGCAATGGATTCTGATTTGGAGTACATATATGATCAGTATGTTGAGTCATCGGACGGCTCGTAAGAGGAGGAGGATTACTCCGATGAGACGACGATGACGCAGGCGGTCCTTGAAGACGCGGGGTGTGCGGAGGAGCTTGTTCTCAATTTCAAGGGCTCGATCAAGGGTCATCGAGTGCTCAACCGCAACAGGGCACATGACCAATTGACACTGATGACTGACTACTTTGCCCCCGATGCACTCTTCGCTGACCATTTTCGCTAGCGTTTTTGGATGCGCAAGACTATCTTTGATCATTTGTACCACGGTGTCCGGTCCTACGATGACTACTTCATCCTGAAGAAGGACGCTGTGGGAACAATTGGGTTCTCTGATTACCAGAAGTGCATGGCCGCACTCCGGATGCTTGCATATGGCACGACCACTGATTCGTGGGACGAGTACCTACGAGTGTCTGATAGCACATGCAGAGAGTTTTGCAACTACAGTTGTCGAGGTGTTCGGACCTCAGTACACGAGAGAGAACTAACTGTGGCAGACACAAAGAGGCTCTTGGCAATCTCAGAAGCAAGAGGGTGGCCAGCTTTGTTTGGATCTCTTGACTGCATGCATTGGAAATGGAAGAACTACCCGAAGGCTTTACAAGGGCAATATCAGGGTCATGTTAAGAAGCCCACCATAATTCTTGAAGCAGTTGCATCACAAGATCTTTGGATTTGACATGCTTTCTTTGGCATGCCCCGGTCTCACAATGACAACAGTGTGCTGCAGTGATCACCGTTGTTTGTGAGGCTGATTGAAGGAAAAGCTCCTCCTTGTCACCATACTATCAATGGACATGAGTACATGGGTTACTATCTGGTTGACAGTAACTATCTGGCCAGAAAAAAGGCTCACTTTTCCAAAGACAAGAAGCGGCTAAAAAGGATGTCGAGAATGCATTTGGAGTTATGCAGGCCCATTTTGCAGTTGTTCGTGGGCTTGCTAAACAATGGGATCTGAAGACCATGTTGGAGGTGCTGACATGTTGTGTGATCATGCACAACATGATCGTCGAGGATGAGGGTGATGATGCTGCCACAACTCTAGAATTTGAGAACACAGGTGGTCCTACCCAACTTATAGACCGAAATCCGACCACATTTGAAGAATTTATTCAAATGCATCAACAAATTCGGCATCGACCAACTCACAAGCAGCTGAAGGAAGATCTGATTGAGCATCAGTGGGGGGTCAAAGGGGGAAACAATGTTGGTATATAATATTTGAACTTTTTTAAATTTAAACTATCGCTGCATGTGGCTATTTGAACGCCTGTACACTTTGTATGGGACTATTTGATTGTGCGGATTAAAAAATAAGGAATGCCGGATGTATGCGCCTACGGTTGGATACCGGCCTCCCGCATACGTGTCCGCGGAAGGATGAAGGAGGAAATTTGTGGATTGCCGTTGGAGATGCTCTATGTTGGGTTCTACGGTAGGGTGCGTAGAATACAAATTAAAATTTTCCTACGCGCATAACAACCAAGAACATGCTACGGGAGATGGATCATAGATCATTACCACTAGATGCGCAGTGCCGTGCAGCGGAAGAAGAGTTGGGGCAGTGCGTCTGTGTGGATCGTCTCCTCCTCATCCGATCTCCCTCAAACAACCGCTCGCCGGATCCCATGTACAAGTTTGCCAGAGCGGTGCAGGTGCACCACCTCTAATGGTATCTGGGCGTGCATGAGGAACACCGTGCGGCTGATTGCTAGGTCAGATCACACAGTCGGCGGCGAGTGGAGGTGCCTATTCGCAACACATGCGAACCCTAGTGAAAGTGCTGAAGAGATCAACCAAATGAGTGTGCCGCACCCCCACTTTATATAGTCGTCCATCGCGGGCTCAACACTTGGGCCTTCCACGGACCCTAAAGCCCAAAATCTGTTCGGTCGGGATCCAAGTACAAGTAGGATCACATCTAACTCATGGAGTCGGATCAGGCCTCACAGGTTCCTTCCCTTAAGTGCGCGACCCCTTAGGTTCAAGTCAGCTTAGTCGCAGGTCAGATCACTTCCGACCTGCTTGGCTGGTAGCGGCCTCTAGCAAGGCGTGCCGATCACCAAGTAGACAATGAAGCCATTGGCGAACCTGTACATCACACTTTTATTCCTTTTGCCACACGATATATGTTGTCGGGCTCAAGGCGAGTCCTTGTGCTAACCCAACCTCTTTCTCGTTCCAGTGATGCCGACCACAAATTGGATCATCTCATAATCATTGTCGCATGACCATGCTTATCCTGGTCGGATCACACGAGGGCCCCAGAGTATATCTCTCCTAATCGGAGGGGCAAATCCCATCTTGCTTGACCATGTCTCCCAGCATGGGTATGAACAAGCCCGAAACCTACCTTTGTAACTACCCAGTCACTGAGTAGCGTTTGGTTGACCCAAAGCAAGTTTGTCAACATCCCGAGTACATGCGCCAGCTCAGGTCTTAGGACATAGAACATATGTTGTACTAGGGAGTCACAGATGACATATCACTGCGTCTCATTGTTGGGTCTGTCCGACTCGGACCTTATCTCAACTCGGATTCGACTACGTCGAATCCGACCAGATCCTTCCGAGTCCATATTATCCGGTTAGCGTCCAATGCTCCATGGCTAGTGAGACTAAGCCATCAACCGTGTCATATGCTAGTCTAGTCGGCTGAGCGTCCACACAACCCTTTCGACTAGGGACCTTTTATGACAGTCATCATACAATGCATAGTCCCACAAACAAGTCACGTACTTGCTAATACACATCATTGATAATGTACAAGTACTATCTTTATTCATAAACACATAGGAAATATCATCATACATGATTACCTCTAGGGCATATCTCTAACACCCTAAAGAAGGAGGCACATCGGCTAAAGTTGCCTTTTTTTACCATGTTATATGCAAAATAAAATGGGTCCCGATAACTGCCACACGTGTGGTGTATCGGGTAGTTGTGCCACACGCCTCGTGTGGCATGGACAGCAACCACCCCACACATCTACGTGTGGGCAAAACAACTAATGCCCACACACCTCTTTTTTTCCCTCCCGAACCCTTTCACATGCGTGTGTGTGGGCGAAGTTGATAACGCCCACACGTCCGTATGTCAGGCCTCGTACCCTCCTGGTCCCGCACGCCACGCGTGACGCCCACCGTGCGCCCGCAGTTGCCATGGTCCAGACCCTCGTCCATGTTCGTTTAACTACAGTTGCCATGTCGCTGAACTACGGTTGCCATGTCGGACAACTGCAGTTGCCATGGTTGCTCAACTGCAGTTGCCATGGTTGGTCTGATCTAATGTAGTTGCCATGATTTCATAATTTTAGGAGTTGCCACATACTAACACTAGGCAGTTGAGAGAGTTGTCATGTGCTCACAAGCATGCTAGGGCAGTTGCCATGTAAAAAGGAAGAGTTGCCATCTGCTTACGTGCACGTTAGGGCAGTTGCCATGTACGTGCACGTTGGGGCAGTTGCCATGTACCATGCAAAAACACATGGCAACTCGGTAAAAGAGAGTTGCCATATGGTTACGTGCACACTAGGCAGTTGCCGTGTACCCTGCAAAAACACATGGCAACTCGGGTAAAAAAAGAGAGTTGCCACCTGCTTATAAAGCATACTAGGGGCAGTTGCCATGTGCGCTGCGAAAACACATGGCAACTAGCAGCTTGGGTGTGGGAGAGGAGACGGACGTGTGGGCGAGATGGCAAATGCCCACACACTAGCCCTTGTGTGCGCGTGCAAAGTGGTGTGTGGCGCGAACTGCTGAACGCCCACACACCGGCCACTCCGTATGGTAAAACGGATGTGTGGGCGACCTCTCTCACACACCACACACACGAGTTGTCCTACGTGACATACAAAATCAGCTAATTCGTGCCAAGATTCGTGCAGAAGTTACTGGACGGTGATGGAGACGTGTGGGTGAGTTGGCTAATGCCCACACGTGTGGGCGTTAACATTTCCGAATAAAATTCTAGCATCATGATGCACGGAACACAAAAGGACCTGCATTAATATAACTAACAAATAAGAACATATATGTCATGAGCTCACCCTCAAATCCACTGCCGCATCTCTTCGCATTAAAACAAAAGACAACCTACATACACGCAAATGCTCTTTGACGGGCGCGGCTGCACATGACGCCTCTGCATGCTAGTATATAAATATATTTTTGGAAAAAGGAGACTTGGTATTTCTTTCTTTGAGTTAGGGAGGCCTTAGTATTAACATGATAGGTATGGTATGAATCGATCAATAACCACATAAAAAATACGCCCCAAAGAACACATGAAAATTGACGTCGTGCATGCATGCATGCATGCATGCATGACTAAATGTAGAAATCGACACAAACTTAACATGGATCGACCATCCAGCAAAACATGGATGCACGACGGAATGCATGAAGAAATTAATCTAACACAAATAAACATGGGTCGGTCATTGAGCTGCCATATAATTAAGGAATGGATCATAATGATGGTATTTTGACCCATCGGAGCTGGAGGTGGATGATGCCGGTGGCGACGTTCCTGAGCTTGAGCAACGCGTCCTGCACCACCTGCCCTTCCTCCCACACTATGCTGCTCTCATCCGCCAGGCAGCAGCTCCCTCCGGCGCCGCCACGGTGAGGCCGCACGGTGCGCACCACAGTGCCGCTCCGGATGTCCTCCAAGTCCATCCGAGCCATCTGCAACAACGGCTCCAGGTCCACCTCCGCGTCCCCCATATTGTCGTCCTTGCTGAACTTGTCCTTGTCGAACACCTCCTGCGTACATATCCATGTGCAAGTACGTTAGGATTCATGTCACTAAGTTGTATGCATGCAGTATGCGGCAAAAACATCTATATGACCATTCAACTCCTTCAACTTACTATCTTGATCGGTGTTGTTGGATTCGTGACGGCGAGGGTGAGATCCTCGTTCCAGACCGGGTTCACCGTCTTCTTGATGACGTTCGTCTTCACCTTCTGGTTGTCCAGCTCAAGCATGACGTAGGGGTCACTGCCGTCGACGTCACGGTTCACGAGGTTGATCCCCCGCAACACGCGCACGCTCAACATCCCTGGAGGCACTGGCTCCGACGTCATCTCGATTGCTCTGTTGCTAATTGTTGTTGTTGATCTGATCTTCGAATGTTTACACACCAATTCTCATTTGTTCTTGTTGGAGGCTGGAAATGATCACCAGAATGATGAGGGAATGTAGACATGCATGGCATGCCAGCCTCTGGTGTAATGATTCGTGGGCCGTGTCTTGTGGAACTCTGTGTTATTTGTACTCTGCTATTTCAGGACGCTTTCGTGTATCGGCAAAAATCTAGCACTTCCGAGTCCTCATGTCACATTGTTGTACTGAAAATGCCGCATCAACATTCTGGTGTGTCGTGGTTGCGGTTGTGATCTTGGGTGCTACATTGGATCTATTCAAGAACCCTTCTACCAACATTTTCAAGTGTTGATGTTCATGCTCCTGTGGCCAAGAAGGTTGAGGCCCTCGTGTGCCGCAGCCTGGGCATTGTTCAAAATGGTGATGACATCACCGAGCTCTCTATGGAGAACTTAGCAAGAAATTCAAGAATCGCCCCCTTGACGACGTGATCGGAGCATGAGGGCTCTGTTCAAGCTCGACGATGCGAATGTCAGTGCAACTCAATGGTGGTTAGAATGCGCTCGACCACGTCGACACGAAGTTGCTTGATGTTGTTGATCAGGGTTATGCTATTGTTATGTTAATGCGTTCACCGAGGGTTATGCGAGGAGCTAGTCCCCGTGCTGTTGAGCCATGTGTGGCTGTTTGTAGGTTGTTTAAGCTAGCCTTTAGCTATTATGTTAGTGCAAGTCTGTAATCTTGCCGCGTTTCAACTCTGGCTGATGGGCCGTGTGCTAGGGATCGCTTTGTGTCCAAATGGTAGAACAACCTATCAATTTTCTCTGCTGGAATGTACAAGGGCCGAACTACCCGGATCAGCACGCAACCGTCAACGAAACCATCTCTACATCCTCATGTCAAATTCTTTGTCTTCAAGAAAGAAAATTAGATCAGATCGACCAATTCATCGTCGTGTTCCTGGGAGGTAACAGACTCCGCAATTTCGCGCAAAGGTCGGCGATTGGCATCACCGATACCATATATCGCCTTTCGGCAATGGTCCATTGATACGTCCATTTTGCATCATGCTTTTATATCGATATTTATTGCATTATGTGCTGTTATTACACGTTATGTCACAATACTTATGCCTATTCTTTCTTATTTTACAAGGTTTACACGAAGAGGAAGAATGCCGACAGCTGAATTCAGGGCTGGAAAAGGAGCAAATATTATAGACCTATTCTGCACAACTCCAAAAGTCCTGAAACTCCATGGAAGTTATTTTTGGAATTAATAAAAAATACTGAGCAAAGAAAAATACCAGAGGGGGGCCACCCACTGTCCACGAGGGTGGGGGGCGTGCCCTACCCCCTTGGCCGCACCTCCCTACCTCGTGGGCCACCTGGCAGGCCTCTGATGCCCATCTTCTGCTATATGAAGTATTTTACCCTGGAAAAAATTGTAAGCAAGCTTTCGGGACGAAACACCGCCGCCATGAGGCAGAACCTTGGCGGGACCAATCTAGGGCTCCGGCGAAGCTGTTCTGCCGGGGAAACATCCCTCCGGGAGGGGGAAATCATCACCATCGTCATCACCATCAATCCTCTCATCAGGAGGGGGTCAATATCCATCAACATCTTCACAAGCACCATCTCCTCTCAAACCCTAGTTCATCTCTTTTATCCAATCTTTGTCCCAAAACCTCAGATTGATACCTGAGGGTTGCTAGTAGTGTTGATTACTCCTTGTAGTTGATGCTAGTCGGTTTATTTGGTGGAGATCATATGTTCAGATCCTATATGCATATTAATACCCCTCTGATTATGAAAATGAATATGATTTGTGAGTAGTTACGTTTGTTCCCGAGGACATGGGAGAAGTCTTGCTATAAGTAGTCATGTGAATTTGGTATTCGTTCGATATTTTGATGAGATGTATGTTGTCTTTCCTCTAGTGATGTTATGTGAATGTCGACTACATGACACTTCACCATTGTTTGGGCCTAGAGGAAGGCATTGGGAAGTAATAAGTAGATGAGGGGTTGCTAGAGTGACAGAAGCTTAAACCCTAGTTTATGCGTTGGTTCGTAAGGGGCTGATTTGGATCCATATGTTTCATGCTATGGTTAGGTTTACCTTAATATTTCTTTTGTAGCTGCGGATGCTTGCAATAGGGGTTAATAATAAGTGGGATGCTTGTCCAAGAAAGGGCAGTACCCAAGCACCGGTCCACCCACATATCAAATTATCAAAGTAACGAACGCGAATCATATGAGCATGATGAAAAATAGCTTGACGATAATTCCCATGTGTCCTCGAGAGCGCTTTTCTCTATATAAGAATTTGTCCAGGCTTGTCCTTTGCTACAAAAAGGATTGGAACATCTTCCTGCACTTTATTTACTTTTGTTACTTGTTACCCGTTACAAATTACCTTATCACAAAACTATCTGTTACCGATAATTTTAGTGCTTGCAGAGAATACCTTACTGAAAACCGCTTGTCATTTCCTTCTGCTCCTTGTTGGGTTCGACACTCTTACTTATTTAAAGGACTATGATAGATCCCCTACACTTGTGGGTCATCAAGACTCTTTTCTAGCGCCGTTGCCAGGGAGTGATTCGCCTTTGGTAAGTGGAACTTGGTAAGGAAAAATTTATATAGTGTGCTGAAATTTACTGTCACTTGTTACTATGGAACATAATCCTTTGAGGGGCTTGTTCGGGGTATCTTCACCCCGACCAGTAGAGCAAAAAGAGTTGCTCCTCAACCTACTGAACCTACTGAAAATGTTTACTTTGAAATTCCTTCAGGTATGGTAGAGAAACTGCTAGCTAATCCTTTTACAGGAGATGGAACATTGCATCCCGATTTGCACCTAATCTATGTGGATGAAGTTTGTGGATTATTTAAGTTTGTAGGTATGCCCGGGGATGTTATCAATAAGAAGGTCTTCCCTTTATCTTTGAAGGGAAAGGCATTGACATGGTTTAGGCTATGTTATGATATGGGATCATGGAACTACAACCGATTGAAATTGGAATTTCATCAGAAGTTTTATCCTATGCATCTTATTCATCGTGATCGTAATTATATATATAATTTTAGGCATTGCGAAGGAGAAAGCATCGCTCAAGCTTGGGGCAGGCTTAAATCAATGTTATATTCATGCCCCAATCATGAGCTCTCAAGAGAAATTATTATTCAAAATTTTTATGCTCGGCTTTCTCTCAACAATCGCTCCATGCTCGATACTTCTTGTATTGGTTCTTTTATGATGAAGACTATTGAATTCAAATGGGATTTATTGGAAAGAATTAAACGCAACTCTGAAGATTGGGATCTCGACGAAGGTAAGGAGTCAGGTATGACACCTAAGTTTGATTGTGTTAAATCTTTTATGGATACTGATGCTTTTCGTGAATTTAGCACTAAATATGGACTTGACTCTGAGATAGTAGCTTCTTTCTGTGAATCATTTGCTACTCATGTTGACCTCCCTAAGGAGAAGTGGTTTAAATATAATCCTCCCATTGAAGTAAAAGTAGTTGCACCTATTAAAGTTGAAGAAAAGACTATCACTTATAATGATCCTACTGTTCCTACTACCTATATTGAGAAACCGCCTTTCCCTATTAGGATAAGGATCATGCTAAAGCTTCAACTGTGGTTCGTAAGAGTAATACTAGAACACCTACACCACTTGAGCAAATTAAAGTTGAACCTAGTATTGCTATGGTTAAAGATCTCTTGGCTGATAATATTAATGGGCATGTTATTTACTTCTGTAATGAAGCTGCTAGAATTGCTAGACCAGATACTAAGAATAAACATAGACCTGTTGTAGGCATGACTGTTATTTCTGTTAAAATAGGAGATCATTGTTATCATGGCTTATGTGATATGGGTGCTAGTGCAAGTGCAATACCTCATTCCTTATACAAAGAAATTATGCATGATATTGCACCTGCTGAGATAGAAGAAATTGATGTTACAATTAAGCTTGCCAATAGAGATACTATTTCACCAGTTGGGATTGTTAGAGATGTTGAAGTCTTGTGTGGGAAAGTTAAATATCCTGCTGATTTTCTTGTTCTTGGTTCCCCACAAGATAGCTTTTGTCCCATCATATTTGGTAGACCCTTCTTGAATACTGTTAATGCTAGGATAGACTGCAAAAAGGATGTTGTTACTATTGGTTTGGGGGATATGTCTCATGAGTTTAATTTTGCTAAATTTCATAGACAACCCCATGATAAAGAATTGCCTAGTAAGGATGAAATTATTGGTCTTGCTTCTATTGCCGTGCCTCCTAATGATCCTTTAGAACAATATTTGCTAGACCATGAAAATGATATGTTTATGAATGAAAGAAGGGAGATAGATGAAGTATTCTTTAAATAGGGACCTATTTTGAAACACAACTTGCCTGTTGAAATTCTAGGGGATCCTCCACCACCCAAGGGTGATCCCGTGTTTGAGCTTAAACCACTACCTGATACTCTTAAATATGCTTATCTTGATGAAAATAAGATATATCCTATTATTATTAGTGCTAACCTTTCAGAGCAGGAAGAGGAGAAATTATTGAAAACTCTGAAGAAGCACCGTGCTGCTATTGGATATACTCTTGATGATCTTAAGGGCATTAGTCCCACTCTATGCCAACACAAGATAAAATTGGAGAAAGACGCTAAACCGGTTGTTGATCACCAACGACGGTTAAATCCTAAGATGCAAGAAGTGGTAAGAAAAGAAATATAAAGCTCCTGGAGGCAGGTATAATTTATCCCGTTGCTGGTAGCCAGTGGGTAAGTCCTGTCCATTGTGTCCATAAGAAGGGAGGTATTACTGTCGTTCCTAATGATAAAGATGAATTGAGCCCACAAAGAATTGTTACAGGTTATAGGATGGTAATTGATTTCCGCAAATTAAATAAAGCTACTAAAAAGGATCATTACCCTTTACTTTTTATTGATCAAATGCTAGAAAGATTATCCAAACATACACATTTTCACTTTCTAGATGGTTACTCTGGTTTCTCTCAAATACCTGTGTCAAAAAAGGATCAAGAAAAGACCACTTTTACTTGCCCTTTCGGTACTTTTGCTTATAGACGTGCCTTTTGGTTTATGTAATGCACCTGCTACCTTTCAAAGATGCATGATGGCTATATTCTCTGACTTTTGTGAGAAGATTGTTGAGGTTTTCATGGATGATTTCTCCGTTTATGGATCTTCTTTTGATGATTGCTTGAGCAACCTTGATCGAGTTTTGCAGAGATGTGAAGAAATTAATCTTGTCTTGAATTGGGAAAAGTGCCACTTTATGGTTAATGAAGGCATTGTCTTGGGACATAAAATTTCTGAAAGAGGTATTGAAGTTGATAAAGCTAAAGTTGATGCTATTGAAAAGATGCCGTGTCCTAAGGACATTAAAGGTATAAGAAGTTTCCTTGGTCATGCAGGTTTTTATAGGAGGTTCATTAAAGACTTCTCCAAAATCTCCAGGCCTCTGACTAATCTCTTACAAAAAGATATTCCTTTTGTCTTCAATGATGATTGTGTAGAAGCATTCGAAATACTTAAGAAAGCTTTGATTTCTGCACCTATTGTTCAGCCACCTGATTGGAATTTACCCTTTGAAATTATGTGCGATGCTAGTGATTATGCCGTAGGTGCTGTTCTAGGACAAAGAGTTGATAAGAAACTAAATGTTATTCAATATGCTAGTAAAACTCTAGACAGTGCCCAGAGAAATTATGCTACTACTGAGAAAGAATTTTTAGCAATTGTATTTGCTTGTGATAAGTTCAGACCTTATATTGTTGATTCTAAAGTAACTGTTCACACTGATCATGCTACTATTAAATATCTTATGGAAAAGAAAGATGCTAAACCTAGACTTATTAGATGGGTTCTCTTGCTACAAGAATTTGATTTGCATAATATTGACAGAAAGGGAGCTGAGAACCCCGTCGCAGACAACTTGTCTAGGTTAGAGAATGTTCTTGATTACCAACTACCTATTAATGATAGCTTTCCAGATGAACAATTAGCTGTCATAAATGCTTATCGTACTGATCCATGGTATGCTGATTATGCTAATTACATTGTTGCTAAATTTATTCCACCTAGTTTCACATATCAGCAAAAGAAAAAGTTTTTCTATGATTTAAGACATTACTTCTGGGATGACCCACACCTTTATAAAGAAGGAGTAGATGGTGTTATTAGACGTTGTGTACCTGAGCATGAACATGAACAGATCCTACGCAAGTGTCACTCCGAGGCTTATGGAGGACACCACGCTAGAGATAGAACTGCACATAAGGTATTGCAATCTGGTTTTTATTTGCCTACTCTCTTCAAAGATGCCCGTAAGTTTGTCTTGTCTTGCGATGAATGTCAAAGAATTGGTAATATTAGTAGATGTCATGAAATGCCTATGAGTTATTCTCTTGTTATTGAACCATTTGATGTTTGTGGCTTTGATTATATGGGACCGTTTCCTTCCTCTAATGGGTATACACATATTTTAGTTGTTGTTGGTTACATTACTAAGTGGGTAGAAGCTATTCCAACTAGTAGTGCTGATCATAACAACTCTATTAAGATGCTTAAAGAAGTTATTTTTCCGAGGTTTGGAGTCCCTAGATACCTAATGACTGATGGTGGTTCACATTTTATTCATGGCGCTTTCCGTAAAATGCTTGCTAAATATGATGTTAATAATAGAATTGCATCTCCATATCACCCACAGTCTAGTGGCCAAGTAGAATTGAGTAACAGAGAGCTTAAATTGATTTTGCAAAAGATTGTTAATAGATCTAGAAAGAATTGGTCCAAGAAACTTGATGATGCATTATGGGCTTGTAGAACTGCATATAAAAATCCTATGGGTATGTCTCCATATAAAATGGTTTATGGAAAAGCATGCCACTTACCTCTCGAACTAGAACATAAGGCATATTGGGCCATTAAAGAGCTCAACTATGATTTCAAACTTGCCGGTGAGAAGAGGTTATTTGACATTAGCTCGCTTGATGAATGGAGAACTCAAGCCTATGAGAATGCCAAACTATTTAAAGAAAAAGTTAAAAGATGGCATGACAAAAGGATAAAAAAGCGTGAGTTTAATGTAGGTGATTATGTGTTGCTTTTCAACTCTCGTTTAAGATTTTTTGCAGGAAAACTCCTCTCTAAATGGGAAGGTCCTTACGTTATCGAGGAGGTCTATCGTTCTGGTGCCATAAAAATCAACAACTCCGAAGGCACAAATCCGAAGGTGGTGAACGGCCAAAGGATCAAACATTATATCTCAGGTAATCCAATAAATGTTGAAACTAACGTTATTGAAACCGTAACCCCTGAGGAATACATAAGGGACACTTTCCAGGACGTTCCAGACTCTGAAAAGGAATAGGTATGTGGTACGACAAGTAAACCGATTCCAAAACAGTTCTAATAGCAATTTTTCTCCGTTTTGGAATATTTAAGAAAATAGGAAAATAAGTAGTCCGGGAAGGACACGAGGCGTCCACGAGGGTGGAGGGCGCGCCCTGCCTCATGGGCACCTCGTGTGCTCTCCGGACTATTGTTTCTTGCATGATACTTCTTGTGGTCGGTAAAAATTCATTATATAATCTCCCGAAGGTTTTGACCACTGTACCACGACAAAATCCTCTATTTTTGTTTTGAGCTGTTTTTCTGACAGATCTAGATCACCATGACGTCTTCAAGCGCCCCCAAGGACAAGTTTTTCGAGAAGGTCATCAACCCCTACCTCGCGGAGGTGCTGCAACACCCTCAAACCATTGAGATGCGTGAGGGGGTGCTGCTCATCCGCGATGTTGAGGGACCAAGGAGGACCGGAAGCGTGGAGACAAGACTCGAAGCAATAGAACAACAAGTTTTCAAGTGCCAAGGGATGGTGGAATGCGGACTCAACGCCAACCACATGATGATCACGGAGTTCACCAACAACCACAAGCTGGATGCCAAGAACATTGGGGAGACCATCTTCAAGCTTCATGAGAAATTTGAGCACCTCTGAGCCCAGATCTATGACCTGCAAAACCAAAACTATGAGTATGAATATAGATTCAAGAGGATGACTTTGGCTGAAGATTTGAGGATCCTGGAGACTCGATCATCCTTCTATGACGGTGAGCCTATGCCTTGGAATATGGACGACAAGCCTACATCATCAACAACTCTATCATCACCACCTCCGAAGAAAGAGACATAATCACATGGGTATGGGCACTCCCCTTGGTAACTGCCAAGCTTGGGGGAGGTGCCCTGGTATCGTATCACCATCACACTCTGAGGGAGTCCTGGATTAGGGGGTGTCCGGATGGCTGGACTATGACCTTTGGCCGGACTCCCGGACTATGAAGATACAATATTGAAGACTTCGTCCCGTGTCCGGATAGAACTTTCCTTTGCGTGGAAGGCAAGCTTGGCGATATGATATGAAGATCTCCTCCCATTGTAACTGACTCTATGTAACCCTAGCCCTCTCCGGTGTCTATATAAACCGGAGAGTTTTAGTCTGTAGGATGAACAACAATCATACCATAGGCTAGCTTCTAGGGTTTAGCCTCTCTGATCTCGTGGTAGATCAACTCTTGTACCACCCATATCATCAATATTAATCAAGCAGGAGTAGGGTTTTACCTCCATCGAGAGGGCCCGAACCTGGGTAAAAACATCATGTCCCTTGTCTCCTGTTACCATCCGCCTAGACGCACAGTTCGGGACCCCCTACTCGAGATCCGCCGGTTTTGACACCGACATTGGTGCTTTCATTGAGAGTTCCTCTGTGTCGTCACCTTTAGGCCCGATGGCTTCTTCGATCATCAACCACGACGCAGTCCAGGGTGAGACTCTTCTCCCCGGACAGATCTTCGCATTCGGCGGCTTCGCACTGCGGGCCAATTCGCTTGGCCATCTGGAGCAGATCGAAAGCTACGCCCCTGGCCATCAGGTCAGATTTGGAAGCTTAAACTACACGACCGACATCCGCGGGGACTTGATCTTCGACGGATTCGAGCCAGGGCCGAGCGCGCCGCACTGCCATGATGGGCATGATCTAGCTCTGCCGCCGGACAGCGCCCAGAGCGCCGCTCAGGTGTCCGCTCTGACCCTTAGCTCGGAGCCGACCACGCTAGTTGGGGACGGACGGTTGGACGCCGCCCCAGGAGCCGCAATTTCTATGGCAATCGAGTGGGATACCGGCCTAGTCCTTTGTGAGGCCTGTGACTCCAAGGTGCCGGACTCCTTTCCGGACTCCGAATCTCCCGCACCCCTTCCGATCGAACCCGATTGGGCTCCGATCATGGAGTTCACCGCCGCGAATGTCTTTCAGCACCCGCCCTTTGGCAACATCCTGAATTCACTAAAGTCTCTCTCTTTGTCAGGAGAGCCCTGGCCGGACTATGGTCAGCGAGGTTGGGATGCGGACGACAAAGAAATTCGAACCCCGCCCACCACCCACTTCATAGCCATTGTCGACGATCTAAACGACATGCTCGACTACGACTCCGAAGACATCGACGGCATGGATGCCGATGAAGGAGACAATCGAGAACCAGCGCCTATAGAGCACCGGACAATCACCTCATCACACGATGTATACATGGTGGACACACTTAAAAGAAGCAACGACGAGGATCAAACGGGCGCAACCAGGGATCGTTCCCTCGAAAAACAATCAAAGCGGCGGCGTAAGCGCCGCGCCAAGCCTCACCTCGACAAAGACCCATCCATAGAGCAGGGCGAATCAACGGAAGACGAACATGCCACCGAGCAACCGTCAAAACAGGGCGGACAAACCGAACAATCCGTCCCCGGCAAAGATAATAGTCCGGACGACCTCACGCCGGACAAGTCGCTGGAGCACCAGAACCTCCACCAAAGGCTCGTCGCCACTGCGCATAGCCTGAAAAAGCAGAAGCGGAAGCTCAAAACAGCGGAAGATGCACTCAGAATCAGATGGGGCAAAGTACTCAATACCGCACACAAGTACGGCAACAGTCATCACACAAAGAGCTATCCGAAGCGGAAATTACTACCGGAATTTGATGAAGAGGCCTTAGAGCCCCCACAGTCAAAAAACAAGGAAGCCACCAGGTCGGATAGACAACCCCACGATCGACCTCAAGCGACAAAGGGCGCCGCACTCAATACGGCACGCGATCCGCCCAAGGATTCGCATCAAAAAACCGGTCCAACCAGATCCATCTACGGGCCAATAAAGCAAGCTCCAGTGAGCAATGCAACGCAAAAAATATCCGAACATCGCGGCACACCTACATACAGGGGCGCCGCACATCCCCTATGTTTCACCGATGAGGTACTGGATCATGAATTTCCAGCGGGATTCAAGCCCGTAAACATAGAAGCATACGACGGAACAACAGACCCTGGAGTCTGGATCGAGGATTATATCCTCCACATACACATGGCCAGAGGAGATGACCTTCACGCCATAAAATACTTACCCCTTAAGCTCAAAGGGACAGCCCATGATTGGCTCAAAAGCCTTCCCGAAAACACCATGGGAAGTTGGGAAGAGCTCGAGGATGCTTTCCGGGCAAATTTTCAAGGGACCTATGTCCGACCTCCGGATGCAGACGATCTGAGTCATATAACTCAACAACCCGGAGAGTCAGCCCAAAAACTCTGGAACATATTTCTTACTAAAAAGAATCAGATAGTCGACTATCCGGACGCCGAAGCCCTAGCAGCTTTCAAACATAGCGTCCGAGACGAATGGCTCGCCAGACACCTCGGCCAAGAAAAGCCAAAAACAATGGCTGCATTAACAAGCCTCATGACCCGCTTTTGCGTAGGAGAGGATAGCTGGTTGGCAAGAAGCAGCACCAGCGACCCAAGTACATCCGAACTCAGAGATGGAAACGGGAAACCGCACCATAACAAAGAATAGCGTCGGATCAAGGATAACAGCCCGATGAGCACGACAGTCAATGCCGGATTCAAAAGCTCTCGGCAAAATCAGAAAAAGCCGCCCCCCAAAGATGACTGGACGAGCTATCTAACCTCAACGAAATCTTGGACAAAATATGTCAAATCCACAGTACTCCCGGGAGACATGCAAACCACACCCACAGAGATTGTCGGGTCTTCAAGCAGTCCGGCAAACTCAACGCCGAACACAAGGGGCTCGACACACCAAGCGAGGATGACGACGCACCCCACAAGCAGAACACTGGAGAACAAAAGAAGTTCCCACAAGAAGTCAAAACAGTAAATTCACTTCAGGTGACAAAAGGGAAAAACAGAATGGCGCCTGCGAAGATACGCGCCATACGGCCTGCCCCAGAGGAGCCCCGCCACTGGTTGTTACAACCAATCACCTTCGATCATCAGGATTACTCCAGAGGTATCCGAAATGCAGGCTGGACTGCCTTGGTCTTGGATCCGATTATTGACGGACTCCAATTTACACAAGTCCTAATGGACGGCGGCAGTGACCTAAACTTGTTATATCAGGACACAATCCGCAAACTAGGGGTAAACCCAGCAATAATTCGCCATGGCAACACTTCCTTTCAAGGAGTCACGCTGGGCCCAGATACCCAGAGTATGGGTTCCCTTTCGTTAGAAGTCATGTTCGGCTCACCCGACAACTTCCGAAGCGAAAAGCTAACCTTCCACATCGCCCCATTCATAAGTCGCTATCAAGCGCTACTGGGACGCAAAGCTTTCGCCCGCTTTAACGCAATATCGCATTATGCATCCCTTACACTCAAAATGCCCGGTCCACGAGGCATCATCTCATTAAAGGGAAATATCAATTGATCCCCGAAGTACGGGCAATGGTGCGGCCGCCTTGACAGCCGCACACTAATCCAGCCCTACTACCCCGGACACGGCTCGACGAGTCCGGCGTAAACATACAAAGGCTTAATAGCCGCATAACCCTGTACAAGGGGCTCCGCGTGTTTACACCAGGAGACAATACGGCTCAATTTTACTCATGTCTTTGTATTATATTTTGTTTATTTTAATATAGATTTCTCGCACGATTATTTTTCACTAAGTTCCTCTCTTTCGCAGACGAACACCGTGCTACGCCCGTCCAGGATAAGGCACAACGGAGACACAGGCGCAGACGTGCAGTAGGGACCCGTTTTAAGGATTCTTTTCAGATTAAGACCCTGCTTAAACCTTTTTTACTATCTCTTGTTGATAACATCCCCCGGTTTTCGCTCTAACCGCGGAGGAGGCTGGCGTCTTGGCATGTGGCCACACCAGAATTTTGCGCGTTCCTGGGCACCAGGGGCTTCTTACCAAGGGCTTTTGATCGACCCATTTTCATAAAGACCGAATACCTTAGGGAGTGTTCGGTGTCGCGAGTTTGGCCTTATATGCATCAGCTCCGAATCATGTGTTTGGTCAAATGTTGGGTTTGCCCGGCTCCTGTATTTTGCTGCCTTACGTTCCGCTCTATCGGTTAAGGCGGCACCAGGAGAACTACTGCGATTGTGCCCCGGTTCAGCCAGGCGAGCACCTCAGTAGAGAAAGCCGAAAACTGACTGTCATGATATAGCGAGAGACTGGTCAACCACTCAATGACTTTCGGAATCTTTAGGATTCCTCCACATTAACAAAGGGTCGCTTCCCGGTCAGGCACACACGCGCCCCGAATTCGGGCGAGCATAGTGCCCCTAGGGGCTATTCAGTAGCCCCACTGTCAAACTCCTATGGCTAAGTAAAAGTGATAAAGCATTATAGTCCGGTTGCCTAGTTCGCTGTGCTATCACCTCCTTTATAGGACCAAGATGTTGGATTAAGTGTGAAAAGGCGCCTTTTCGCGAACACCCCCGCATTATATGCGTGGGGGCTGAAGCCAACGACTGCCATCTTTCAGGTTATATACACATATACATTAACGGCCGCACATGAGGCATTGTAATTCTTGCAAGCACAAGTATAAAAAGCTTTTATATTCTATCAAAATATTTGTTTTACAATAGCATATGCTATTCGAACACAACATCCTTCGAGCACTGCGCTTCTATTAAACGAGCGCTCTGAAGAACTTCCTCAAAGTAGTGCTTGGCAGGTACTCGACTTTCGTCCGAGTCCCGGGATGCAACAACACTGGCCTTCATATCCGCCCAGTATGTTTTGACACGGGCAAGAGCCATTTGTGCACCCTCTATGCACGCCGACCTCTTCATTGCATCAACATGCGGCACCGAACCAAGGAACTGCTGCACCAAGCTAAAATAACTCTTGGCTCTGGCTCTTCCGGCCACAGACGACTCGCAACATACCTCATGGCGAGTCCGGATAACCTGTTCAGCTCCGCCCAGGCGGCCAAACGGTCGGATACCGAAAGTGGGCGTTCTGGATTGTGGAACTGCGACCAAAAAAGTTCTTCCAATTCATGGTCACCTCGACCCCGGAAGTGTTCGGTCGCGTCTGCCGCACTCCCTGCCGAATCCAGATAAGTGTTCTCCCCACTCCACTGCCGGTCTAATGGAGCATACTTAGGATCCCCGAACTTCATCCACAGCATATAGGGCTTTCCAGCTGTGATATCTCCGGCCTGACGTAACTCCTCCTTCATAGCTCTCATTGCAGAGCGCGTATCCTTGGCCTTGGTAGTGATCTTTTCAAGGTCCTTCTGAGCCGCCCTATCTTCTTGTTCAAGAAATTTACAGCGGTCGGCAGCATCCCTGAATTTTATAGCCATCTCGGCTATTACCTTCTTGCTCTCGCAGTGAGCAGTCTATTTGGCTTTTAGCTCTTCAGCCGCTTTAACGGCAGCCGCATCACTTTTTCTTGCTTGCTCCTTGGCTTGGGCAAGTTCCGCCCGAAGGTTCTCCACGGCAGCAACACCATCTACATTAAGCACATATCTTATAAGGCATGAGCATCGAGCTCCTCTTATTAGATGTCTTCGGAACATACCTTGTGCCTCGTCTAGCCGCTTATTTACAACCGCGATGTCGGCATCTGCTATGTCAAGTTGCCGCTTTAGCTCGGCAGATTCGTCAGTGCGGCTAGCCATCGAACGCCTCGCCACCTTCATAGAAAAGGTGACATATTATACCTGGGGTTATGATCCTCTGTGCGCCGTCATTTTTGACAACACACAGAGTCTCAGGGGCTACTATTTATACAGGGCGCAGTTTATATATGCGGCTCTACCAAAAGGTACACCTTTTCACGTACCTCAAAGCCTGTCAGTAAACTCCTGGCGGCCTCGTACAATCCGCTTTCCGCGGATGAAATCCTTCCAATCACCGTGTTCATCAACATACGGTGTTCTTCTGAGATAGACGCTCACCCGAGCAGATCCTTCAGCCCCTCCGACCGCGCACCAGAGGGTGTCGGACTAGCCTGACGACCTTTTTCAGGGTCCAGACTTGGAAAAACCCTCCGAGACGACACCTCAGGGTCGCCTGCCTCGTAGGACGGTGCAGCTAGGGGAGGCGTTTCACTCTCCATCATCTCCGGATGAAGATCCCTTGAGGATGAGCTCTGCTGAGAAGGGTTGAGATCTGAACTGCAAGGTAATATTTCGGTTATCTTCCTCAGAAATAAAACAGGGATGCCACTCATTTTGGAACCCCTCTCTTTACTTACGGCTCGGTGGAGAGATGATCCCCTTGGGGGCATAATGCGGCCGGGGCATTCTCCGGCGCCGGATCCTCTGGCGAAGATTTCTTCCCCCGTTTTGAGGCCATCCCCTCCGGGTCTTTAGAGGCAGTCCTTTTTTCCCTGGTTGGCGGAATTCTCGATTCCTCCCTTTCTGACAGCCTCCTTTGCGGAGGCGGTAGCTCCTTGGTTCCCCTCTTCGCCTTCTGCCAAAGGCGCAATCTCCAGCATCCTGGTTAACACGGGATCCGGCGTGGTCTCAGGCAGGGGGGCTGGACACCTGATAAGCTTTGCTTTCGCTATCCACTCCTGTTCAAAGGATAGCTCTGTTAAGGGCAATTTTATGATAAAAATACGGATGGCGTGTCCAAATACGGGGCTACTTACTTGAGCATCCGGGCGATTGCAGCTCAGACCTGCGTCCTCGGACAAGTCCGGACACCTTGCTTGTGATCCGAAGAACAATTTGTACATATCCACGGGCGCCGTGCCCATAAAGTGTTGGAGGACTCACGGTCCCTCCGGATTAAATTCCCACAGGCGGAGAGGGCAACGTTTGCAGGGCAGCATGCGGCGAATCAGCATAACTTGCGCCACTACGGTCAAGTTGATATCTCTTTCTAGGAGATCTCGAATGCGGCCCTGCAGCAAGGGCACGTCTTTGGATGGCCCCTAGATAAGCCCTTCATTGACCCATGACGCTAGTCGTGGTGGGGGACCCGAGCGAAAAGTAGGTGGCGCCACCCATGTGGTGCCCCTGGGGGCTGCGATGTAAAACCAGTCCCATTTCCATAAGCCGAACTCCTCTTGGAAAGAGCCTTCGGGCCATGGAGCGTCGGCCATCTTGCTTATGATAGTTCCTCCGCACTCAGCGTGCTGCCCCTCGATCATCTTCGGTTCTACCTTGAAGGTTCTAAGCCACAATCCGAAGTGAGGAGTAATATGGAGGAAGGCCTCACACACGACAATGAACGATGAGATTTGGAGGATGGACTCCGGAGCTAAGTCGTGAAATTCCAGCCCGTAATAAAACATAAGCCCCCTCACGAAGGGATCAATCGGGAAGCCTAGCCCCCGAAGGAAGTGAGATGCGAACACCACGCTCTCACCGGGCTGGGGAGCGGGAATGGCCTGCCCTTGAGCAGGCAGCCTATGCGAGATTTCGCCGGTTAGATACCTGGCATCTCTTAGTTTTCGCACGTCTTCTTCCATAACGGAGGAAGGCATCCACCGACCTTGAAGGTCAGAGCCGGACATCATCGAAGGTCTGAAGCGCCTAAAACTGGAGCTTTGGGTGTTGGAACTCGAGGCGAGGGGCGAATTCGATTGAATTGAAAAGAAAGGAGTCGAGCCTTGGTCTCTTTATAAAGAGGTTGAATACCAAGAGCCCTCCCCGTAACCGTTTGGGACTCGCTTTCAATCAGGGAGTCGTACCAAAGGCATGGTTGGGTTATCCACGCTCGTATTGATGAGAATCCCGGAATAAGGGGACACGATCTCTGCTTTGATAAGACGTGCCAAGGAAACCGCCTCGCTAAACGCGCTGAGGTGGAACAGTAAAACGATTCGAATAAAGGCTTGGCCGTGGCGTGATGTCACGCTGTAGAATACGTCAGCAGATTAGATTTGTGCAGATATTATTCTCTCTACGATGGTATGTGGAACTTATTTTGCAGAGCCGGACACTATCCTTGTGTTCAACATCTTCTATGAAGTATTCAGAGGAGGAACCCGTCTTGCAATGCCGAAGACAATTTGCGCGCCGGACTCGTCGTCATTGAAGCCTGGTTCAGGGGCTACTGAGGGAGTCCTGGATTAGGGGGTGTCCGGATGGCCGGACTATGACCTTTGGCCGGACTCCCGGACTATGAAGATACAAGATTGAAGACTTTGTCCCGTGTCCGGATAGGACTTTCCTTTGCGTGGAAGGCAAGCTTGGCGATATGATATGAAGATCTCCTCCCATTGTAACCGACTCTATGTAACCCTAGCCCTCTCCGGTGTCTATATAAACTGGAGAGTTTTAGTCCGTAGGACGAACAACAATCATACCATAGGCTAGCTTCTAGGGTTTAGCCTCTCTGATCTCGTGGTAGATCAACTCTTGTACTACTCATATCATCAATATTAATCAAGCAGGAGTAGGGTTTTACCTCCATCGAGAGGGCCCGAACCTGGGTAAAAACATCGTGTCCCTTGTCTCCTGTTACCATCCGCCTAGACGCACAGTTTGGGACCCCCTACCCGAGATCTGCCGGTTTTGACACCGACACACTCCTATCTTTACCCTTTTTCTTAGTTCGATCCTTTTGGTAATATCTTGATCTAGTAGAATAAAGTTTTAGTATGATCTAGTTTTGAGTTTTGCTTTATGATTCCTCTATGTAATCGAGTCAGTGAGCTATATATAATAAAGATTAGTGTTGAGTCAAGGGCTTGTCTATCTTGCTATGATCTTGAGGGAATAAAAGAAAAATAAAGAATAAAAAGAAATAAAGATATCATATTGATCTTATGGAGAGTAGTGACTTCACATAAAAAGAGTATGATGAATAAAAGTTGTTGAGACTTGACAAACATTGTTTTGGTCATCGTTGCAATTAATAGGAAGTAATAAAGAAAGAGAGGTTCTCACATATAAATATACTATCTTGGACATCTTTTATTATTGTGAGCACTCATTAAAATATGACATGCTAAAGAGTTGATGTTGGACAAGGAACACAACATAATGGGTTATGTTTTCTTATATCCGAAATAAAGTATATTGTCATGGATCATCCAACATGTTGAGCTTGCCTTTCTCCCTCATGCTAGGCAAATTCTTTGCACCAAGTAGAGATACTACTTGTGCTTCCGAATATCCTTAAGCCCAGTTTTGCGATGAGAGTCCACCATATCTACCTATGGATTGAGTAATATCCTTCAAGTAAGTTGTCATTGTTGTATGCAATAAAAATTGCTCTCTAAATATGTATGACTTATTAGTGTGGAGAAAATAAGCTTTATATGATCTTGTGATATGGAAGCAATAAAAGCGACGGACTGCATAATAAAGGTCCATATCACAAGTGGCAATATAAAGTGACGTTCTTTTGCATTAAGATTTCGTGCATCCAACCATAAAAGCACATGACAACCTCTGCTTCCCTCTGCGAAGGGCCTATCTTTTACTTTCGTCTTATACCTTATGCAAGAGTCATGGTGATCTTCACCTTTCCTTTTTACATTTTATCCTTTGGCATGCACCTCGTGTTGGAAAGATCCTGATATATATATCCAATTGGATGTAAGTTAGCATGAACTATTATTGTTGACATTACCCTTGAGGTAAGAGGTTGTGAGGCAACACTATAAGCCCCTAGCTTTCTCTGTGTCCGATTAAAACTCCATACCCATAAGTATTGCATGAGTGTTAGCAATTGTGAAAGACTAAATGATAGTTGAGTGTGTGGACTTGCTGAAAAGCTCTTATATTTTCCAATGTTATGATAAATTGCAATTGCTTCAATGACCGAGAGCATAGTTTGTTAGTCCTCAATGAAGTTTCTGATTCATACTTGACATTGTGGATAGATTATTACTTGAGCATAAGAAATCATATGACAATATATATATGTTGTTGTTATAAGAATGATCATGATGCCCACATGTCCGTATTTTATTTTATCAACACCTCTATCTCTAAACATGTGGACATATTTTTCGTTATCGACTTTCGCTTGAGGACAAGCGAGGTCTAAGCTTGGGGGAGTTGATACGCCAATTTTGCATCATGCTTTTATATCGATATTTATTGCATTATGGGCTGTTATTACACGTTATGTCACAATACTTATGCCTATTCTTTCTTATTTTACAAGGTTTACATGAAGAGGGAGAATGCCGGCAGCTAGAATTCTGGGCTGGAAAAGGAACAAATATTAGAGACCTATTCTGCACAACTCCAAAAGTCCTGAAACTCCACGGAAGTTATTTTTGGAATTAATAAAAAATACTGAGTGAAGAAAATACCAGAGGGGAGCCACCCACCGTCCACGAGGGTGGGGGGCGTGCCCTACCCCCCTGGGCGTGCCCCCTGCCTCGTGGGCCACCTGGCAGACCTCCCGTGCCCATATTCTGCTATATGAAGTATTTTACCCTAGAAAAACAAGCTAGCTTTCAGGACGAAACACCACCGCCACGAGGCGGAACCTTCACGGAACCAATCTAGGGCTCCGGTGGAGCTGTTCTGCCGGGGAAACATCCCTCCGGGAGGGGGAAATTGTCACCATCGTCATCACCATCGATGCTCTCATCCGGAGGGGGTCAATCTCCATGAACATCTTCACCAGCCCCATCTCCTCTCAAACCCTAGTTCATCTCTTGTATCCAATCTTTGTCCCAAAACCTCAGATTGGTACCTGAGGGTTGCTAGTAGTGTTGATTACTCCTTGTAGTTGATGCTAGTCGGTTTATTCGGTGGAGATCATATGTTCAGATCCTATATGCATATGAATACCCCTCTGATTATGAAAATGAATATGATTTGTGAGTAGTTACGTTTGTTCCTGAGGACATGGGAGAAGTCTTGCTATAAGTAGTCATGTGAATTTGATATTCGTTCGATATTTTGATGAGATGTATGTTGTGTTTCCTCTAGTGGTGTTATGTGAACGTCGACTACATGACACTTCACCATTGTTTGGTCCTAGAGGAAGGCATTGGGAAGTAATAAGTAGATGATGGGTTGCTAGAGTGACAGAAGCTTAAACCCTAGTTTATGCGTTGCTTCGTAAGGGGCTGATTTGGATCCATATGTTTCATGCTATGGTTAGGTTTACCTTAATACTTCTTTTGTAGTTGAGGATGCTTGCAATAGGGGTTAATCATAAGTGGGATGCTTGTCCAAGAAAGGGCAGTACCCAAGCACCGGTCCACCCACATATCAAATTATCAAAGTAACGAACGCGAATCATATGAGCGTGATGAAAACTAGCTTGACGATAATTCCCATGTGTCCTCGGGAGCGCTTTTCTCTATATAAGAATTTGTCCAGGCTTGTCCTTTGCTACAAAAAGGATTGGGCCATCTTGCTGCACTTTATTTACTTCTGTTACTTGTTACCCGTTACAAATTACCTTATCACAAAACTATCTGTTACCGATAATTTCAGTGCTTGCAGAGAATACCTTACTGAAAACCGCTTGTCATGTCCTTCTGCTCCTCGTTGGGTTCGACACTCTTATTTATCGAAAGTATTATGATAGATCCCCTACACTTGTGGGTCATCATCCATGTCAAGGCTTCAGGCATCCGTTTGAAAATTACTTCGGTCTATGGACCGATCACCTCTTCTCTGACAGAGACTCTCTTCAGTGACCTCGCAAGCCAAAAACCGCCCAATGGTGTGAAGGAAATATGCCCTAGAGGCAATAATAAAGTTGTTCTTTTATATTTCCTTATATCATGATAAATGTTTATTATTCATGCTAGGATTGTATTAACCGGAAACTTGATACATGTGTGGATACATAGACAAAACACCATGTCCCTAGTAAGCCTCTACTAGACTAGCTCGTTAATGAAAGATGGTTAAGTTTCCTAACCATAGACATGTGTTGTCATTTGATGAACGGGGTCACATCTATAGGAGAATGATGTGATGGACAAGACCCATCCTTTAGCATAGCATATTGGTCATTCAATTTTATTGCTATTGCTTTCTTCATGTCAAATACATATTCCTTCGACTATGAGATTATGCAACTCCCGGATACCGGAGGAATGTCTTGGGTGCTATCAAACGTCACAATGTAACCGGGTGATTATAAAGATGCTCTACAGGTATCTCCAAAGGTATTTGTTGGGTTGGCATAGATCGAGATTAGGATTTGTCTCTCCAAGTATGGAGAGGTATCTCTGGGCCCTCTCGGTAATACACATCGTAAGAAGCCTGGCAAGCAAAGTGAGTAATGAGTTAGTTGCAGGATGACGTATTACGAAACGAGTAAAGAGACTTGCTGGTAACGAGATTGAACTAGGTATGAAGATACCGGTGATCGAATCTCGGCAAGTAACATACCGATGGACAAAAGGAATAATGTAGGTTGTCATAAGGATTCAACCGATAAAGATCTTCGTAGAATATGTGGGAGTCAATATGAGCATCCAGGTTCCGCTATTGATTATTGACCGGAGAAGTGTCTCGGTCATGTCTACATAGTTCTCGAACCCATAGGGTCGCACGCTCAACATTCGTTGACGCTAGAGTAGTATTGGGTTATTTGATGAGTGGTAAAAAGAAATTGTTTGGAGTCCCAGATGAGATCCCGGATGTCAAGAGGAGTATCGGAATGGTCGAGAGGTAAAGATTTATATATGAGAAGTCATATTTTGGGTTCCGGAAAAGGTGCATCTTTTTTGGTATTGTACCGGGAAGCATCTAGAAGGTTCCGGAGGATTCCGAAGGGGCCCGGAACTCCACAAGTGGGTTCACCACGACCCAAGGGCTATCATGGGCTGTGAGGAGGTACCCTAGCCTTATTGGGATAGGCGCACCAAATCCTCAAAACCCCATGTGGCTAGGGAAGGCAAAAAAAAGGATGGAGTCCTAGTAGGAATAGGATTGGACTTGGAGTCCAAGTCCTCCCCCCTTAGCCATGCCCTAGGGCTTGGTGCGGTTGTTTGCCACGCCCCTCCACCTATATATAGAGAGGAGGGGTGCCCCAAGAGGACATACCAATCCCTTGGCGCCTCTCTCTCTCTCTCTCTCTCTCTCTCTCTCTCCTGTTACTCCATAGTTCCAGTGCCTTGTCCCGGCGATGCTTAGCGAAGCGCTGTCGGTGCTCCACCACCACCATCACCATCACGCCGTCGTGTTGGTTGTGATCCCATCTACTTCCCTCTCTCGCTTGCTGGATCAAGAAGGAGGAGGCGTCATTGAGGCGGACATGTGCTAAACTCGGAGGTGCCGTCTGTTCGGCACTAGATCGGTTGGATCGTGATCGGATCGCGAAGAGTACGACTACATCAACCGCGTGATAAACGCTTCCGCTTTCAGTCTACAAGGGTACGTAGACACACTCTCCCCTCTCATTGTTATGCATCTCCTAGATAGATCTTGAGTGAGCGTAGGATTTTTTTTGAAATTGCATGCTACGTTCCCCAACAGTGGCATCCGAGCCAGGTCTATGCGTAGATGATATGCACGAGTAGAATACAAAGAGTTGTGGGCGGTGATCGTCATACTGCTTACCACCAATGTCTTATTTTGATTCGGCTGTATTGTTGGATGAAGCGGCCCGGACCAACCTTACATGACCACGTTCATGAGACCGGTTCCACCGACAGACATGCAACTATTTTTGCATAAAGGTGGATGGCGGGTGTATGTTTCTCCAACTTTAGTTGAATCGAATTTGATGGCTGGTCCTTGTTGAAGGTTAAAACAGCAAACTTGATAAATCACCATTGTGGTTTTGTGCCGTAGGTAAGAAGGGTTCTTGCTAGAAGCCCGTAGCAGCCACGTAAAACTTGCAACAACAAAGTAGAGGACATGTAACTTGTTTTTGCAGGGCATGTTGTGATGTTATATGGTCAAGACATGATGTGATATGTGTTGTTGTATGAGATGATCATGTTTTTTAAAAGTTATCAGAAACTGGCAGGAGCCTTATGGTTGTCGCTTTGTTGTATGAAATGTAAACGCCATGTAATTGCTTTACTTTATCACTAAGCGGTAGCGATAGTTGTAGAAGCAATAGTTGGCGAGACGACCACGATGCTACGATGGAGATCAAGGTGTCGAGCCGGTGATGATGGAGATCATGACAATGCTTTGGAGATGGAGATCAAAAGCACAAGATGATGATGGCCATATCATGTCACATATTTTGATTGCATGTGATGTTTATCTTTATGCATCTTATTTTGCTTAGTACGGCGGTAGCATTATAAGATGACCCCTTAACTAAATTTCAAGGTATAAGTGTTCTCCCTGTGTATGCACCGTTGCAATAGTTCTTCGTGCTGAGACACCACGTGATGATCGAGTGTGATAGGCTCTACATTCACATACAACTGGTGCAAGCCAGTTTTGCACATGCGGAATACTCGGGTTAAACTTGACGAGCCTAGCATGTACAGACATGGCCTCGAAACACTGGAGATCGAAAGGTCGAACGTTAATCATATAGTAGATATGATCAACACAGAGATGTTCATCATTGATGACTACTCCATCTCACGTGATGATCGGACATGGTTTAGTTGATTTGGATCACATATCATTTAGATGACTTGAGGGATGTCAATCTAAGTGGGAGTTCTTAAGTAATTTGATTAATTGAACTTAATTTATCATGAACTTAGTCCTAATAGTATTTGCAAATTATGTTATAGATCAATAGCTCGCGTTGTAGCTCCCTATGTTTTTTGATATGTTCCTAGAGAAAACTAAGTTGAAAGATGATAGTAGCAATGACGCGGACAGGGTCTATGATATGAGGATTATCCTCATTGCTGCACAGAAGAATTATGTCCTTGATGCACCGCTAGGTGACAGACCTATTGCAGGAGCAGATGCAGAAGTTATGAATGTTTGGCAAGCTCGATATGAGACTACTTGATAGTTTAGTGTACCATGCTTTACGGCTTAGAACCGGGACTTCAAAAATGTTTTGAAATGCCACGGAGCATATGTGATGTTCCAAGAGCTGAAATTGGTATTTTAGACTCATGCCCATGTCGAGAGGTATCAGACCTCTGACTACTTTGCCTACAAGATGGAGGAGAATAGCTCAGCTAGTGAGCATGTGCTCAGAATGTTTGGGTACTACAATCGCTTGAATCAAGTGGGAGTTAATCTTCCAGATAAGATAGTGATTGCCAGAGTTCTCTAGTCACTATCACTAAGCTACTAGAACTTCGTGATGAACTATAATATGCAAGGGATGACGAAAACAATTCCCGAGCTTTTCGCGATGCTGAAATCAGCAAAGGTAGAAATCAAGAAAGAGCATCAAGTGTTGATGGTTAACAAGACCACTAGTTTCAAGAAAAGGGGCAAGGGAAATAAAGGGAACTTCAAGAAGAATGGCAAGCAAGTTGTCACTCCCATGAAGAAGCCCAAAGTTGGACCTAATCCTGAAACTTAGTGCTTATACTGCAAAGGAAATCATCACGGGAAGCGAAACTACCCCAAATATTTGATGGATAAGAAAGATGGCAAAGTGAACAAAGGTATATTTGATATACATGTTATTGATGTGTACCTTACTAGTGCTCGTAGTAGCCCCTGGGTATTTGATACCTGTTCGGTTGGTAAGATTAGTAACTCGAAACAGGAGTTGCAGAATAAATGGAGACTAGTTGAGGGTGAAGTGATGATGTGTGTTGGAAGTAGTTCCAAGATTGATGTGATCATCATCGCACACTCCATATACTTTCAGGACTAGTGTTGGACCTAAATAAATGTTATTTGGTGTTTGCGTTGAGCATGAACAAGATAGGATTGTGTTTATTGCAATATGGTTATTCATTTAAGACAGAGAATAATTGTTATTCTGTTTACATGAATAAAACCTTCTATGGTCATACATCCAATGTTAATGGTTTATCGAATCTCGATCGTAGTGATACACATATTCATAATATTGATGCCAAAATTTGCAAAGTTGATAATGATAGTGCAACATATTTGTGGCACTACCGTTTAGGTCATATTGGTGTAAAGCGCATGAAGAAACTCCATGCTGATGGGCTTTTGGAATCACTTGATTATGAATCATTTGATACTTGCGAACCATGCCTCATGGTCAAGATGACTAAAACTCCGTTCTCTGGAACAATGGAGCGAGCCAATGACTTAATGAAAATAATACATACCGATGTATGCGGTCCGATGAGTGTTGAGGCTCGTGGCGGGTATCGTTAATTTTTGACCTTCATAGAAGATTTGAGCAGATATGGGTATATCTTCTTAATGAAACACAAGTCTGAAACATTAGAAAAGTTCAAAGAATTTGAGAGTGAAGTGGAGAATCATCGTAACAAGAAAATAAAGTTTCTAAGATCTGATCTCGGAGGTGAATATTTGAGTTACGAGTTTGGACTTCATTTAAAACAATGTGGAATAGTTTCACAACTCACGCCACCTGGAACACCACAGCGTAATGGTGTGTCTGAACGTCTCAACCGTACTTTATTAGATATGGTGCGATCTATGATGTTTCTTACCGATTTACCACTATCATTTTGGTGTTATGCATTAGAGACATCTGTATTCACGTTAAATAGGGCATCGTATAAATCCATTGAGATGACATCGTATGAAGTGTGGTTTGGCAATAAACCTAAGTTGTCGTTTCTTAAAGTTTGGGGATGCGACACTTGTGTCAAAAGGCTTCAGCCTGATAAGCTTGAACCCAAATCAGAGAAGTGCGTCTCCATAGGATGCCCTAAGGAAACAATTGAGTACACCTTCCATCAAAGATCCTAAGGCAAGATCTTTGTTGCTGAGAATGGGTCCTTTCTAGAGAAGGAGTTTCTCTCAAAATAAGTGAGTGGGAGGAAAGTAGAACTTGATGAGGTAATTGTACCTTCTGTCAATTTGGAAAGTATCTCATGAGAGAAATCCATTCCTGTGATGCCTACACCAACTAGAGAGGAAGCTAATGATGATGATCATGAAACTTCAGATCAAGTTACTACCGGATCTCGTAGGTCAACCAGAACACGATCGACACCAGAGTGGTACGGTAATCCTGTTTTGGAAGTCATGAAATCTGAGATAGGATCCATGTATGAGAACAAAGTGTGGACTTTGGTGGATTTGCCCGATGATCGGCGACCCATATAAAATAAATGGATCTTCAAGAAGAAGACCGACGTTGATGGTAATGTCACTGACTACAAAGCTCGACTTGTCACAAAAGGTTTTTCGACAAGTTCAAGGGGTTGACTACGATGAGATTTTCTCAACCGTAGCGATGCTGAAGTCCGTCCGAATCATGTTAGCAATTGCCACATTTTATGAAATCTGGCAAATGGATGTCAAAACTGCATTCCTTAAATGGATATTTCGTAAAGAAGAGTTGTATATGATGCAACCAGAAGGTTTTGTCAATCCTAAAGGTTCTAGCAAAGTGTGCAAGCTCCAGCGATCCATCTATGGACTGGTGCAAGCATCTCAGAGTTGGAATATACACTTTGATGAGGTGATCAAAGCATATGGTTTTATACAGACTTTCGGAGAAGCCTGTATTTACAAGAAAGTGAGTGGGAGCTCTATAGCATTTCTAATATTATATGTGGATGACATATTGTTGATTGGAAATGATATAAAATTTCTGGATAACATAAAGGGATACTTGAATAAGTATTTTTCAATAAAATACCTCGGTAAAGCTACTTATGTATTGGGTATCAAGATCTATAGACATAGATTGAGACACTTAATAGGACATTCACAAAGCACACGCCTTGACAATATTTTGAAGGAGTTCAAAATGGATCAGTCAAAGAACAAGTTCTAGCATGTATTCTAAAGTGTGAAGTTGAGTAAGACTCAAAGCCTGACCATGACAGAAGATAGAGAAAGAATGAAAGTCATTCCGTATGCCTCAGCCATAGGTTCTATAAAGTATGACATGCTGTGTACCAGACCTGTTATGTGCCTTGCCATGAGTTTTGACAAGGGAGTACAATAGTGATCCAGGAGTGGATCGCTAAACAGCGGTCAAAATTATCCTTAGTTACCTAAAAGGACTAAGGAAATGTTTCTCGGTTATGGAGGTGATAAAGAGTTTGTCGTAAAGAGTTACGTCAATGCAATCTTTGACATTAATCTAGATGACTCTAAGTCTAAATCTAGATACGTATTGAACATGGGAGCAATTAGCTAGAGTAGCTCCATGCAGAGCATTGTAGACATAGAAATTTGCAAAATACATACGGATCTGAATGTGGCAGACCCGTTGACTAAATTTCTCTCACAAGCAAAACATGATCACACCTTAGTACTCTTTGGGTGTTAATCACATAGCTTTTGTAACTAGATTATTGACTCTAGTAAACCCTTTGGGTGTTGGTCACATGGTGATGTGAACTATGGGTGTTAATCACATAAAGATGTGAACTATTGGTGTTAAATCACATGGCGATGTGAACTAGATTATTGACTCTAGTGCAAGTGGGAGACTGAAGGAAATATGCCCTAGAGGCAATAATAAAGTTGTTATTTTATATTTCCTTACATCATGATAAATGTTTATTATTCATGCTAGAATTGTATTAATCGGAAACTTGATATATGTGTGAATACATAGACAAAACACCATGTCCCTAGTAAGCCTCTACTAGACTAGCTCGTTAATCAAAGATGGTTAAGTTTCCTAACCATAGTGTCACTTGATGAATGGGATCACATCATTAGGAGAATGATGTGATGGACAATACCCATCCGTTAGCATAGCATATTGATCGTTCAATTTTATTGCTATTCCTTTCTACATGTCAAATACATATTCCTTCGACTATGAGATTATGCAACTCCCAGATACCGAAGGAATGCCTTGTGTGCTATCAAACGTCACAAGGTAACTGGGTGATTATAAAGATGCTCTACAGGTATCTCCGAAGGTATTTTTTGGGTTGGCATAGATCGAGATTAGGATTTGTCACTTTGAGTATCGGAGAGGTATCTTTGGGCGCTCTCGGTAATACACATCATAAAAAGCCTTTCAAGAAAAGTGACTAATGAGTTAGTTGCAGGACGATGCATTACATAACGAGTAAAGTGACTTGCCGGTAACGAGACTGAACTAGGTATGAAGATACCGACGATTGAATCTCGGGCAAGTAACATACCGATGGACAAAGGGAATAACGTATGTTGTCATAACAGTTCGATCGATAAAGATCTTCATAGAATATGTGGGAGTCAATATGAGCATCCAGGTTTCGCTATTGATTATTGACCGGAGAAGTGTCTCAGTCATGTCTACATAGTTCTCGAACCCGTAGGGTCGCACACTTAACGTTCGTTGATGCTAGAGTAGTATTGGGATATTTGATGAGTGGTAAACAAATGTTGTTAGGAGTCCCGGATGAGATCCCGGACGTCACGAGGAGTCTCGGAATGGTCGAGAGGTAAAGATTTATATATGGGAAGTCATATTTTGGGTTCCAGAAAAAGGTGCAGTTTTTTTGGTATTGTACCGGGAAGCTTCAAGAAGGTTCTGGAGGATTCCAGAGGGGTCCGGAAGTCCGCAAGTGGGTTCACCACGACCCAAAGGCTAGCATGGGCTGCGGGGAGGTGCCCTGGCCTTATTGGTCTAGGCGCACTAAGTCCTCAAAAGCCCATGTGGCTAGGGAAGCAAAAAAGAAAGGAGTCCTAGTAGGAATAGGATTGGACTTGGAGTCCAAGTCCTCTCCCCCTTAGCTGCACAATAGGGCTTGGAGGGACTGTTTTCCACGCCCCTCCACCTATATATAGGGAGGAGGGGGCGCCCCTCTCTCTCCCGTTACTCCATAGCTCTACCACCTCATCCCGGCGACGCTTAGCGAAGCTCTATCGGTGCTCCACCACCACCATCACCATCACGCCGTTGTGTTGGTTGTGATCCCATCTAGTTCTCCTCTCCCGCTTGATGGATCAAGAAGGAGGAGATGTCATCGAGCCACACATGTGCTAAACTCGGAGGTGCCATCCGTTCAGCACTAGATCGGTTGGATCGTGATCGGATCGCAAAGAGTACGACTACATCAACCGCATGATAAAAGCTTCCGCTTTTGGTCTACGAGGGTACGTAGACACACTCTCCCACTCTCGTTGCTATGCATCTCCTTGATAGATCTTGCATGAGCGTAGGATTTTTTTTTGAAATTGCATGTTACCTTCCCCAACATGGCGAACTACGGCTGGCCTTGGGCGACTTTAACCAAATTTACCATGCCCGTGATAAAAACAAGCATAACGTCAATAGAAGGAGGAGAAATTGGTTCCGCGCCACACTCCATGAGTGCTATCTCAAGGAGATCCATCTTCAGAATAGGTGGTTCACAAGGAGTTATGAGAGAAATAACGTGACCTTGTGCAAGCTTGATTCCTTCTTCTCTGTCGAATGGGACTTGCAGTTTAGCACCCACATTCTACATGCACTCTGATATTTGCTATCTTACCACTGTCCACTACTACTCGCCGGCGACTTATGGCCTCATAGGCATTGTTCCTTCAAGTTCGATGATTTCTGGGGTTTCCTTCTTGGGTTTAATGACCTGGTTGCCAATGCTTGGAATGAGCACAATGAGGATATTGAACCCTGCCGGGTGTTGCACCACAAACTCAAGCAGAGTGGTATTAGGCTCTCGGAGTGGAGTAGAGGTTTATTCTCAATGTCTAAAATCATGCACCATGCTGCCCTCTTTGTCATCCTTCACCTCGAAATGGCCCAAGACCCACGAAAACTTTCAGATGACGAAATAGACCTCCGCTCCAAGCTCAAGTGGAGAGCTATCACCCTGGCGATCCTTGAGGGCTAGGAAAGAGAAATGTTTGAGAATTTCCAATCTCAAAGAGGGAGACACAAACACAAAACTTTCCATCGCCGAGCTAATGCACGCAGGCGCAAAAACCACATCCACCGTATGAAACACAACCTTGGTTGGGTCGCCGAGCATTCTCAAAAGGAAGATTTTGTCCATGATTACTTCTTAACGGTCATGGGTAAAAGGCACCATGGCAACCACATACTTCAACTAGGAGGGCTAAACCTTGATGCCTGCCACGAATTGGACAACCTCGCATACCCCATGTCTGAGCAGGAGGTGCGTGAGGCCATCAACAAAATTCCCAATGACAGGGCGCATGACTCGGATGGTTTCACCAGCCTTTTCTTCAAAAGATGCTGGGGCATAATCAAGCATGATGTTATGAAGGCCATCACTCTCTTCGGAAGCCCCCACATGACCAACTTACACCAGATCAACTCTGCAATATCATTCTACTCCCAAAGAAGGATGGGGCTGAGGAAATATCTGATTACTGCCCAACTAGCCTCATACACGCTATCACCAAGATCATTGCCTAGGTTGTTGCCATCTATCTTAGCCACCATATGTTGCAGGTTGTCTCCAATGCTCAAAGTGCTTTCATAAAGACAAGAAGTATCCATGATAATTTCATGTATGTGAGGAATCTTGTGCGGAGGCTCCACAAATGCAAAACCCCGTCGCTCCTCTTCAAGTTGGACATCCGGAAGGCTTTTGATTCAATAAAATGGGAATACATCATTGACCTCCTTCGTCGTCGGGGTTCCCAAGCATTTCTCCAAGATTGGATCAGCACCCTTCTTTGCACCTCATCCTCGCAGATCCTTCTTAGTGGGATTGCCAGCAACCCTATTGCCCATGGTCGGGGCATGCGTAGGGGGGACCTACTGTCCCCCTTGCTATTTGTTATTGTGATCGACCCAATGCAAAGAATCCTTGAAGCAGCAACTACTAGAGGGCTATTCCACAAGATCCACAACAGTGGTGTAATTCCGCGAACCTTTCTATGCGCGGATGACGCGGTGGTGTTAACGAAAACCCGTCAAGAGCGATATTTACCATCCCTCCAACATACTTCGCCTCTTCGGGGATGTCACCGACTTATCCACCAACTTTCATAAGAGCTCGGCCGTTCCGATCCATTGTGGGCACATCAATTTGCCGGTCATCCTACAAAACCTTCGGCGCGCGCGAGGATCCTTCCATGAAATACTTAGGCCTCCTGCTCTCGGTGTGGCATCTCAAGAAGGTTGACTTTTAGTTCCTCGAGGATAAGGCCGTGACAAAGTTGGTCCCCTGGAATGGGCGGAACTTCACATCTATGGGGCGCACCGCCTTGGTCAAGTCGGTGCTCTCCTCCCAAGCCATCTACTTCATCACTCCGCTCATCGTCTCACCGAGCATCCTCAACAACCTTAACATGTTTGAGTGTGCATTCCTTTGGAAAGGGATGGACAAGACCACCGGGGCCAAATGCAAGGTCAACTGGAACTCCATTTGCCAGCCAATTGCCTATGGGGGGACTTGGATTACTAAACACGGACAAATTTGCTAGGGCTCTAAGGATCCGTTGGATTTGGTTCAAGTGAAGGAGCCAAAAGATATGTGGGTTCGCATGGGCAACCCATGATATGCCACGGACTACGACTTCTTCTATGCCTCCTCAACTATTATTGTGGGACACGATGTGTGTAACCCTTTTTGGGACTTTCCCTGGGTGCAAAACCTCAAGCCCAAGGACACTGCCCCTCTCATCTACATGGCGTCAACGAGGAAGAACTGGAAAGTCTGGGAAGCCCTCAAGAGTGGTGCATAGGTTAACAAGATCAAAATGTCATCCAACTTCTCTCTTGAGCACTTTCGTCAATTTGTCGATTTTTGGGCCATTTTTCATGATTTCCACCTTCAAGAAGACATCGACGAAGATATTGTTTGGAAGCACTCTGCCAAAGTTCTATACACAACGGAATCCGCCTTGCTCACCCATGGAACAGATGGTGCAGAAAGTTTGGGCTCCACCTAAGGTCAACTTCTTTACCTGGTTTGCCATCCAAAATGGAGTATGGACCGCGGATAGACTGGCCAAGCACGACTGGCCAAATTGTGGCCTATGTCCCCTATGCAAGTGCCGGATATCGGGTTCCGGCGAAACCCTTAAGGTTCGAACTCTGGGGTGCGTGCAAAGATCTTTCCCCTACCGATCCACGTCCCAACGCCTCACTGAGAATCTAAGCTATACAATGAACAACACACAGGACGCAAGATTTATACTGGTTCGGGCCACCATTGCGGTGTAATACCCTACTCCAGTGTGGTGTGGTGGATTGCCTCAGGGGCTGATGATGAACAGTACAGAGGAAGAACAACCTCGCGAGGGATGTTCTTGTGGTGGTGTGGTGTTCTTCTTGGGAAGGACTCGATCCAAGATGCCTCCCTACTGTGGTGGCTAGCCCTATATATAGAGGCCTTGGTCCGCTTCCCAAATATTGAGTGGGAAGGGATTCCACAATGACAAGATTTGAAGGGGAACATCTAGTACAAGTTATCCTGACTAAAGTTGGACTTCGACCGCCAAACGCACTGGTGATGACGCCGTCTTGGGCTCCACGATGACCTCCGTCGTGCCGCTCTGCTGGTCTTGGTCTCATTGCACCGAAATGGTAACCTTTGCTTGATGCCTCGGTACTCCGCGCCTGTGCTTGCCCCCTTTGCACCAAAGAGGAAACAAGGACACTGCACAGGCCGGCGCCCGCCTGGTCTCGATCGTCATGGCTTGCGTCACGAGCACCTCGCAAGGTACCCCTGCCTTGATCTCTCCGCCTCCTCGCGAGCCTTCCTGGTGAGGCCGCTCGTGAGGAAGCCTTCCATCGTCCGCCCCGCGAGGCTTGGCCCCTCACGATGGTATTGAGCTTGAGTAGATGAAGATGGGCTATACTGGGCCACCACTTGAGCTACGCCGCAGGCCGCAGGCAGGCAAGTCTGGGGGACCCCGTTCCCAGAACGCCGACAGTAGCCCCCCGGGCCCAGGCGCGCTCGGACTTGGCTTAGCAGAGAATCGAAGGGGCAAGTGTGGAGCGCCACGGGCCCCAACAGCCTGCGGCCTTGGGCGCCGCGTGGCGATTGATTGGACGTGGGCGTCTCCGCTTCCCCACGCTGCCTCGGCAACCACCCAACTTGACAAGTCCCTACATGCAAAAACGAGTCATGATTACCTGCGATCATGGAGGCCTACGGTTGGCCTCCTCTGGACTATAAGTATGGGATGGCGTGAGCCCTCGTGGTCCATCTCTTCTTGCTCCACTTCTTCTTCCTTGCTCCTCCTCCATCTTGACGCCAATGGCGCCGATCCGCCAGTTCTCAGCCGAAGAGAAAGGAAAGGCCCCCGATAGGGGCCCATCCCGCTCCCGCCGAAGAAGCGGCCTGTCCCCGGCCGCCATGACGAGGTCGCTTGGCAGGAGACGTCGAGTCCTTGGTACGAGTGGCCTCTACCTGGGTTCCCGCTACCCTTGCACGCCTGAGCTGAGGGCCCTGGGAAGAAGATGCCGAGCAACGTCGCCCGCGCCGCCGGCGACGCCGATGAATCACGGCGACACGTGTCATTGCCCCTGGAGTCCATGCCGCGGACTCCTCTCGCGAGCTTGTGCTTCACGCCGCCATGCCTCCAAGCTCCTGGATTCACTTTCCTCCTTCTTTTGCCTTCGAGATGCCACCGAGGGGGCCTCTTGAGCTCTGGCTGTAGCATGCTGACTGCGGTACCCCCGCGACCGGAGCGGAGGTTGAGGTTGTCGCTCCGAGCAGAGTCTACATGACCCGAGGCTAGGGCGAGATCGCTCGGGTCTGCCGAACAGGGGGCGACCTCGTGACTCATCTCAAATACGATGGCGCCTTCTTGATGCTCTTCAAGGTCTTCGACGCAGAAGGACGCGGCTGGAGTGCTGCCCCAGGGGCGGCGGTCGGGGCACCAAAGTGGCAAGGGCTAAGCCTGTCACCCGCTTCTCCAGCAGCTCCTCTAGTAGCAGCGAAGATGCCGGGGGGTCCAGCGACTCTCCCGAGCTTCTCATGACTCCGGAGACGAGCGACGACAGCTATGAGCCCCCGAGCTCACGTCGTGCCCGGACAGGGTTGTTGCGTCAGGCAGCCGGCGCGGCTGATCTGGATGGGGTTGGCGCCGGCCTCTCGTGGCTCACTGTTGATGATGGCGTCGGCCACAAAGGCACCTGTAGTTAGGGCTCCTTAGGATTTGCACCTTTTGTTCCCTGCGAGGAATCAAGGAAATACCCTATGGGGGCATGTAAAGCGTCTGCAATGTCTTTTGTTAATATCATCCTTTTCACGGAGTGGTGCGAGATGCTTGTCCTGTCTCAGCTCGGTTCCCCCTTTCTAACCTCGCGAGGGCTTGGTGCTCTACGCCAACAGGTCCCGGTCCCCAGGTAGGCTTCAGCCGTCGCTGGTATGCCAGGTCGCGATGCCGTGGTCAAGGCCAGGAGGTGAGCTGCCCAAGGTCCAGTAAGAGACCTAGAGGCGTGATGCTCAAGAGGTCCCCTTTAGCGCTCAAGCGGCCGCCGCTAGGAGAGAAAGGAAGGCAACATCACTGTGACAGAGCTGTATTAAGTGAAGGTTTGGTGTTGCGTTAACTAGCTGTTCCAGGAGCGTGACTTATCTCGGGAGATTGGAGCCGTTCCTTAGCAGGGTGCCGAACCTGCGCGTCGGCAGCTAGGATGTTGCTGGGTCAGGCCCTCGTGAGCTTCTCCTCTCTCCCCCGCACTCTCCTTTATGCTCTACGTCCTCAGGTCCCAGCCCTCGAGCGAGCTCAGCCGCCGCTGGTATGCCAGGTCGCCATGCCGTGGACAAGGCTAGGGGGTGAGGGCTGGAGAGCCAGTAAGAGCCCCTAAGTCATGATGCTCAGGCGCCCCCCTTTTAACGTGCGGTTCACATGGGTGAGAGAGAGAGAGAGAGCTCGTGAAGGTCTCCCCCAATGTTATTCCTTAGAGGGGCCCTGTAAACCAACACGAGGAAAATAAGGGTTGCCATTACAATTGCCGGCCAGCCATTGGTTGCTCTGTGGGAGTGATGAGGGCACTAAGGGCCTGGTGAGGTAGCGCCTTGTGGGGCTGCCGCGGCCAGAGCTCGACCACTCAGATTTGTCGACGTTGCAGGGACGGACCCATGCACAAGCGTCATGCCAGAGCGGGCGGCTCCAAAGGTTGGTGTCAATCGGGCAGGCGATTATCACAGGCGGGTTAAGCATGAAAGAGCAAACCAACTTAGATAGATGCGGAAAAGATACATGCCACTGGTCCAGGCCCGAGCGGCTTGGGGATGATGCAGCCCGAGGGGCACCCCCAGCAAGGTAAACTAAAGACGTAAGCAAAAGGGATACATGCCGCAGGGACAGACCCACACGACCTGGGAATGATGCAGCCCTAGGGGCGCTCCCAGCTGAAATGGAACTTGAAAGATGTCACCTGATACCATTGCAGAGCGAGTGTTGGAGTAGCTGACGACACGCGGTGAAGAAGCCAATCCTCATGAGCCTCCGGAACCCTGAGCCTGGGGAGGCTCTAGGGGCCCGGGCGGCTCCTCGAGGTCCATCTCCATCTCCTCCAAGAACGCGTGGTGCTTGGCCACCTGGGCCTCCAGAGTGCTCCTCATTAGGCACTGATGAGCAGCAGCCGCGTTCGGCAGGCCGAAAGGCATGCAAACATAGCTGTGAGGTGGACCCTCGCAATGTCCCACGGGCAAAGGCCAGAAACGCCCCTGGGACATGACTCGATTGAGCCCTGGGTAGTCGATGCAGATGCGCAGCCCGCCATCCTCGCCTGGATGGGGAGCTACGCCGGGTAGGCGGCGGCTGCCACGCATGACTCTCGATTCCGGCAGCTCCTGAGTGACCTTGTTGATAAACTCCTGAGGGTTGGGCCCTCCTTGCCTCATGCCTTCCTGGGGGAAACGTGCCATGAAGCACGCCTCCAAGTGGTGCCCGAGCGCCTCCCTCGTGATCTTGGCAAAGTTAGTGGCCCTCCAGGAGAGAGCCCCCGAGCCTTGCCCGAGGAGGGCGCCAGGCGCGCCTTCTTATGCAACAGAGGGAGGCGCCCCTTGTACGGGCGCGGATCCTGGCGCAGTGCCACCGAAGGTGCCTGCCTCCTGAGGCCTTGAGCTGGGTGATGTCTTCTTCTTCTTGGGAGATGCCTCGGGAAGGTTCCCACTCTTGCTGTCTGGGTCCTCGATTGATGCGGCTTGGAAGGCACGCTCGAGAGAGCACACTGCATCCTTCTCTTCACAGGGGACTGTGATGACTCCGCCGCTTCCCAGCATCTTGAGGACATTGTAACCATGGTGAGTTACTGCCATGAACTTGGCCAGGGCTGGATACCCGAGGATGGCATTGTACGGCAGGCGAATGTGGGCAATGTCGAAGTCGATGAGCTCGGTACAACAGTTCTTGCGCTGTCCAAAGGTGACAGGGAGGCGGACCTGCCCTATCGGGGTGGTGGAACCATCAGTGACTCCTGAGAAAGGCTTGGTTGGCTGAAGTTGATCATATGGCACTTGGAGATTGGTGAACGTCTCGACGGACAGAACATTGAGTCCGGCGCCGCCATCGATGAGGGTCCTGGTGACCTGCACATTGCTGATAACTGGGAAACAGAGCATTGGGAGGACACCAGCTGTCGCTGCACACTTGAGTTGATCCGCTGAGCTGAACGTGATGGCACATGTGGACCACCTGAGAGGGCATGTGGCCTCGAGCTTGGGGAGGACTGCATTCACCTCGTGAGCAAACTGCTTGAAGATGCGCTGAGAGGCCGGGGCCTGGGCACCGCCCAAGATGCAAGCGATAGCACACGGCTCCTGGAAGCCCCCAGCCCCCTCATCCTGATGATGGTCTCCATTCCTTCTTGGTGGTGGTGGCAGAGGAGGAAGGCCTGCGTTGCCTTGCAGGTGATCCTCACGAGGCTGATCCCTCACGGCCCCCTCACGAGGCTGGTCCTGCCAACGGTCCTCGCGAGGCCGGTCACGCCACCCTTGGCGAGGGCCACGGTCGTCCCATCGTCCTCCACCTCTTCCTCCTCCTCAGCCATAGCCCCGATCGCTGCGCTCGAGGCATCAGCCGACCTGTCTTTCCCGCACGGCCCTGAGCTCTTGGCATTCGTTGGTGTTGTGGGTGTGGAGGTCATGGTACACGTAGTACCGGCTGCCCTTGGACGACTCCGGCTGGTCCCTGCCGTGCTTCGTGTCTGGCTCTGCTGCGAGCACAACTGCTCCTTTGCGCTTCATGTCTTTGGCCTTGGCTTTCTTCTCTTCAGGGTCAGCGGCTGGGAGCTCGAGAAGGGAGAGGCGTCCCTCCTCATCCCTTGCGCACTTGGTCGCCAGGTTGAACAGCTCCAGAGACATGCACAAATCTTCGTGGATCGGCAGTTCTTCCTTCATCTTGACGTCACGGACGCCATCAGAGAACACTGAGATGATGGCCTCCTCAGTTACCTTGGGAATCTTGAGCCAAGCGCTGTTGAAGCGCTGGATGTACTTCTGCAGGGTCTCTCCGGGTTGCTGCTTGATGCGGCACAAGTCACTCATGACTGGGGGATGATCACGAGTGCCCTAGAAGTTGGCGATGAAGTGGGTGCGCACCTCGTCCCAGGAGGAGATCGTGCCGGGAGGCAGGTTCAGGAGCCAGGTGCGGGCACCGCCCTTGAGTGCCATGGGAAACCAATTCGCCATGACTTTTTCGTCTCCGTTAGCCGCTTCGATGCCCAGCTCATAGAGTTGCAGGAACTCCGCGGGGTCGGCGGTGCTGTCGTAGCGAGGAAGCAGACCAGGCTTGAACTTGCCCGGCCAGGCGACGCTGCGTAGCTCGGTGGTGAAGGCGCAACAACCTGTTGTGACCACCGGAGCCCTTTGCTGACACAGGACCTGCTCCTGGGGGCCCCGCATGCCGCCGCCAGGGGCAGCGCGGGGTCTTGACACGCTGGCACAGGAATGCGGTCATGGCGCGCCGGTGTAGGGAGCACGCGAGCACCGTCTTGGGGACGAGGGATTTCTTGGCAGCTCCTTTCATGTCGCGCGGGCGCCGGACACGGTGGGTCTCGTCCAGGGGCCGCACGCCTTGGAGCCAGGGCGCCTTCTTGGGGAGGAGGTGGTGGATGCACCTCTGGGGCTGCATTACCCGCGCAGGACGGAGGGCGGGGCAGCGAGAAGGACGGCGCAGGGGAGCCCCCTACGGCGCTGACGAGCTCGGTGATGCGAGCGAGCCACTCATTGTAGAGGTCGTCGACGGGACGGTAGTGCAGGAGCTCACGCGCCAGGAGCAACGCTGCGTGCGCGTCCGTGGGAGCGCGACGGGCGTGCGACGATGAACCAGCTGGAGTCAGCGACGGGGTGGCGGTGCGGCCTTCCTGCCGCACCGAGGGATGCAGCGACGACGCATGCTGCTCGTTCCCCGCCGGGCCGGTGGCGGCAGGCGATGGGGAACGACGTGGAGGCCCACCGATGGGAGCCATCTGGGCAACGTGGGCGGCGAGAGCAGCCCGACGCTCGGCTCGAGCTCGGCGAGTGTCACCATGGGCGCGACGAACGATCGAACGCGGGGCAGCGGAAGAAAGATTCCGGTGCACCCCTACCTAGCGCGCCAAATGTCGGATATTGGGTTCCGGCAAAACCCTTAAGGTTCGAACTCTGGGGTGCACGCGAAGATCTTTCCCCTACCGATCCACATCCTAACACCTCACTGAGAATCTAAGCTACATGATGAACAACACAAGGGACGCAAACTGGTTCGGGCCACTGTTACGGTGTAATACCCTACTCCAGTGTGGTGTGGTGGATTGCCTCAGGGGCTGGTGATGAACAGTACAAAGGAAGAACAGCCTCATGAGGGATGTTCTTGTGGTGGTGTGGTGTTCTGCTTGGGAAGGACTCGATCCAAGATGCCTCCCTACTGTGGTGGCTAGCCCTATATAGAGGCCTTGGTCCTCTTCCCAAATATTGAGCAGGAAGGGATTCCACAATGGCGGGATTTGAAGGGGAACATCTAGTACAAGTTATCCTGACTAAAGTTGGTCTTCGACTGCCAAAGGCACTGGTGATGACGCCGTCTTGGGCTCCACGATGACCTCCATCGTGCCGCTCTGCTGGTCTTGGTCTCGTTGCACCGAAATGGTAACCTTTGCTTGATGCCTTGGTACTCCGCGCCTGTGCTTGCCCCCTTTGCACCAAAGAGGAAACAAGGACACTGCATAGGCCGGCGCCCGCCTGGTCTCGATCTTCATGGCTTGCATCACGAGCACCTCGTGAGGTACCCCTGCCTTGATCTCTCTGCCTCCTCGCGAGCCTGCCTGGTGAGGCCGCTCCTGAGTAAGCCTTCCGTCATCCGCCCCGTGAGGCTTGGCCCCTCGCAAGGGTGTTGAGCTTGAGTAGATGAAGATGGGCCGTACTGGGCCACCACTTGAGCCACGCCGCAGGCCGCAGGCAGGCAAGTTTGAGGACCCCCATTCTCAGAACACCGACAGCGAGCGTGACAATGAATTGGTTGAATGTATATTCTTCAAATGTCGGTTCACCATTAGGCTTTGTGGCATGATAAATGATTGGCTCCAACTTGTTCACGTCGATACCTCCACCTGGCCTCTAAGGCAATCCATCAAATATTGGTGTCTTAGGTTGACATATTCTTCCATCCCTAACCATAAATCCATGGCCTCGCTCACCATGCTCACCATGTGGTATATTTGGAACGAGAGAAACGCCCGTGTCTTCCGCAACAAGGCCATGCCGCCCCCGGTTATCCTCGACAACATCAAGAGAGAATCATCGTTCTGGGTCGCCGCAGGCGCCAAGAAATTAGGATCCATCATGCCGGGAGTGATAACTTCATGTAATATTAAGGGTTGTTTGTACACAAAACTCTATTCTCTTAATTAATATATATGTGGCAAATCTTTTGCCCGTTAAAAGAACATTTTCAAGTTATAAGAGCATCTTTGGCACTTCCTCTACCCTTTAATCTCTTAGAGCATCTCTAGCCGATCCTCTATAATTTAGCCCCTTAAACGGCCTCTCCACCTTATCTCTTTATATATAGGGCCAATTCCATTTTCCCTCTAACTTTGTCCCGACCTCATCTTTACCCCTAAGTAAAAATAGTGCTCAAATTTGCCCCTCTTCCATTAAGTGTGCTTATAGAAATGCCCTTCCGTACATTTTCTGTCCAGTCAAAGGCCTTTGATCAGTCCTCAACTTTGCCCCTCTCTCATTAAGTGCGCTTATAGAAATGCTCTTCTGATGCGGAGCATCCCATGATCATCCCCATGGACGCATCTACATCTCCTACAACACCACTTGGACCTATGACTAAAGCACGTGCAAGAGCTCTCGAAACCGAGGTGACATCACTCCTCTCACAACTCCCTTTTGATTCACACGAGACATGGCTACTACCTCAAATGGAGACGCTTTGCATACTCATGTACCAAGGAGTTAGCCATGGAGAAGCTAGGAAGCAAGCAGAACTGGAAGCGGAAGACATGCGTGAAGACGGAGAAGAAAACCGCCAAGTCCCTGGTTGGCCGGACGATCCGGATGAGGTCCCGGACGATCCGGACCCCGGTCCGGACGATCCGGCTAACTCTCCCAACTACACCCGAAGCTGGACCCCGAAGCCGGACCATCTGGACGCCGACCCGGATCATCCGGACATCGCCCGGACATCCGGACCCCCAACCCGACAGTCGGACCTGCATCGCTAGCTCATCCGGGCCACCACCAAGATCATCCGGACAGAGCCCGGATCATCCGGCTCCTCACCCGGATCATCCGGACCCCGCCTGCGTGCACATGTTGGGATGAGGCCCATGTACCCCTTCTCGCCCTAGCCTATATAAAGGACTCCTCCTCTCCTCTTCTCGACTTAGCATTGGTTTAGCTCATACTTTGAGATAGAGCTTTGCTCATCCATCCGGATCTACTGCATCACGAGGGACATGCACCTCTTCGGAGAAGATCCTCTTGGATTCAAGACCTCCATCCGGAGAAGACCATCTTCAAGACCTCCTCACGGAGAAGAACCGGTTACCCTTTGTATCGTCCCTTGTTGGATTTGGATCTTGTTTCACTTTGTGTCTCGATGATCTAGCACATGTGTGACCATATTCTCGTTGGTTGAGTGTTTCTCTTGTGTTTCCCTGTGATTTCCCTTGTTCCCCTCCTCGGGTTCTTCGTGTTCTTCATAGGGATCCTCTCCATACGTGAAAGATCGGCCTCTAGGGTTACATCATCTTGGATCAGAGCAAGGTTGATCATGTTTTTGGAGCCCCTACCCCGTGTTTTTAGCTTGATTTTATTGATTTCGTCCTAAATCCGAAAATCCCCACCAAAAATAGCCCCATTTTTTGTGATTTGTTGGTTTTGATGATGTTTTCCTGATTTTGATCCGTGGATTTGTTGTGTAACTCGTGGATCTTGCCTTTCCCCACCATCTCACCCTTGAAATCCATCCAAAATCCACGAAATCTTCGAATTTCTCCCCATTTTCACTTTCATCCCGAGCCATCCCGTGCGCAGTTGACCTGCCCGGATCATCCGGACCCTGACCCGGATCATCCAGACTCGCCCGGATCATCCGGCTCCTGGCCCAGATCATCCGGCTTCGTCTGCCGAAACTGCATTTTTTGCAGTTTTTCTCCACCACCACCTACGCCTCCGCACACCCCCACTTCGACCACCACCACCTTCACCCGCCAACCCCACGACATACCCCTCCATACCACCATTCGATTTGGGTTTGAGAATTTGAGTTGTGGGTTCCCGTGTCCTATTGTGTTTCGGCTATATAGGTACGACGCGACATCAACATCACCACCGCTCATCTTCGTCGACTACTCATCATCGCTACGGACGGTAACATCGACGACATCTTTGTCTACGCCTTGCCATTGCATTGATAACCACCATAGCCTTACTTTTGCATTGCTTACCCATCGAGACTAGCCATTGAGTATTGCCGGCAATGTGACTTGTGCACATTAGTGATCATACTCTCCATAAACATACATACCATATCATCATGGTGCACATCTTTATCATCTCTTGTGTCACAAAGTTGTCATCGCATACACAACTGCTACCTTGGTTCGTGAAGTTTTGCATGAGAAAAGAGTTCAAAAGTGAAAGAGCCAAATAAGTTTTTAAGAAAAAAGAGAAAGATAAGCAAAGAGCTTATAAGCATGAACCATAGCATCATACTACATTAAGATTGTCATATCCGATCATCTTGGATCATATCACCGAAATACCATACATATAGCATACTTGGGATAGAGGCCGTTGCATTTTTGCCTATTAGGTTGTGCACAAGTTCCGTATCCGCCTATTGTGCAATCGTGCTAGCGTCTCTCTAGTATTGTGCAACAAGAGCATTTTTGTGGACTCCACATTTTGGCTCATTTTTGGTTTGCACAATCCCATTTATCTTTTTGCGTGTGTGTTTCCGTGTACCACTACTTTCTTGGTCTACTTGTTGCATTTGCGAATTTGCGAATCTTTTTCAACATATTTGAGTCAAACTAACAATTGCACCAAATTTTGTGCTACCATCCTAACCAAGCTCCACCATAAGCTTTTACTTGTGTAGGTGTGAGAACCGACAAGAATTGGTACCAATTGTGCGATTTCATTGTCCGCATTTGAGTGATCTTGATCCATCTTCAACATCGGTCAAGGTACATTTGGTATAAGTTCTTCTCTTTCTCCAGCTTACATTTTGCTTGGAATGATGGATAGGCCAAGTACTTCTACCAACCCACTCTTCATCGAGCAAGACGATGACATGTCATCATTCGCCACCAAGAGCCACCTCTTTGGTGCACAACGAGTGTTGCATCAAGAGCAACAAGCAATGACCGAACACATTGACAATCTCGTAACCGACTTGCGACTCTCCGAGCAACGTACTAGAGACTACTTCGACAACAAGCTCGACGCTCACAAGCACGAGAACGATGCAAGAATGGATGAAATCTGCGCCTTGTTGGTGAACCGCCCTCCTTCCACTTCTTCATACTCAAGACGGAGCCGCTCAAGTTGACACTCCGACGACACCTTCTCCGGCTCAAGTACATCGACATCGAACACTCCTCAACGAGCCGCGCGTCAAGACCGTCATGCATCTCGCAATCCTCTACACGACAATCATTCACAAGAGCAAGTCGACGAGAAAGTACTTCGTCCTCAACCACACCAAGTTGCTTTTGCACAAGCTCAAGAACGACAACGCCAACGTCACCAAGAGGAAGAGCAAGCGCGAGAACATCAAGATGAACAAGACGCCGAGGCTCAACGTCTTCAACAACAACAACGTGAAGCACAAGCTCTTGAGGCGCAACGTGCCCTTCAAGAATCAAGTTGAGCCATTTCCAAACGCAACCGCGATAGGCGCAATCAAGAGGAAGCACTTCGAGAAGAAATCCAAGAGCGGAACTACCAACCAAGAGTGCAACGTCAAGTTCCCCACCCTCCACAACCTCAAGTTCAACAAGAGCAAGTTGACTATGGTCATCCGATATGCCAAGAGAAACATGAGTTTGATTATCCTCCACGTCAAGGGCATCATCATCATCCTTGACCACAACACAATAAAGAACAACGCTACGGCAAGCTAAAGTTCACCATGCCCAAGTTCAATGGAAGAAATGATCCCGAAGAGTACCTATCATGGGCATTGAAGGTCGACAAAATCTTTCATTTGCACAACTATGAGGAAGACAAGAAGATCGCTATGGCATCACTTGAGTTCCAAGACTATGTGCTCATATGGTGGGAACAAGTCCTTGAGCAACGAGAAGCAAGAGGTGAACCACAAATCACCACTTGGGCTCAAATGAAAGATGTCACGCGAGCACATTTTGTGCCCACCTACTACAACCGTTATCTCTTCAAGAAGCTCCAACTACTCAAGCAAGGAACAAATAGTGTTGAAGAATACTACAAGGAAATGGAGATAGCCATGATTCTAGCCAATGTCACGGAAGATGATGAGCAAACTATGGCACGTTTCTTGAATGGCCTCAATCATCTCATCAAGAAGATTGCTGACTGCCAACCCTACTCCAACCTCATTGAGCTCGTGCATCAAGCTACTAAAGCGGAACCTCAAGTGCAAGATGACTTCAAGTACGCCAAGTACTCGTCCAAGGGCTACGACTTCTCCAACAACCAAGCTTCAATGACTCTTCCAACTTCTACCCCAACCAAGCCATCTACAAGCAACAACAACAAGTCAAGTTACAAGAAAACTTCGACAACCTCAAGTCCTCCTCCTCCTACTACAAGCAACTTCAAGCCGCGCGCTTCATCATCTACTCCAACCAATGAGACCGGCAAGACAAGCTCCTTCAAGTGTTTCACTTGCGGCGGCCGAGGCCACAAGTCCTTCCAATGTACAAACAAGCGCACCATGATCCTCAACGATGATGGAACCTATGACTCCATGAGTGAAGAGGAAATGGAAGCCCTTGAGCAAGTGGCCATGCACCGGCGCATGAACAAGGATGAAGATGATCAAGTCTTTTGTGATGAGGATTCGATCCCCGCTCTCGTTATCTCCAAAGTATTGACTCTTCAACATCAACAAGACGAAGACCAAATATTCCACATCTTCCACAAAAAGGCCGACATCAATGGACGGTCCGTCAAGGTCATCATCAATGGAGGTAGTTGTCACAACTTGGCAAGTGAAGAACTATGCTCCAAGCTCCAATTGGTCAAGATGAAGCACCCGCACCCATACAAGGTCCAATGGCTAAGCGATTCCGGCACTATTAAAGTTGAGCATACGGTCAAGGTTTCCTTCAAAATTGGAGCATATGAGGACACTTTGGAGTGTGATGTTGTCCCGATGTCCATTTGCCACCTCCTTCTTGGTCGACCATGGCAATTTGACCACGGCGTCATCCACAACGGGCGTACAAATCACTATAGCTTCAAGATCAAAGGGAAGGAATATGTGCTACAACCTATGTCTCCTAGTCAAGTGATCGCCGACAAGCAAGCCACCCATCGTGGAGAAAAGAGTGAGAAAGTGATCCACTCAAAAGAGAGTGAGATCCACAAGCCAAAACCGAGTACCTCCACGATGAGCGACAAGAAAAACTTCATCCTATTTGCCACCAAAAGTGAGATGAGACAAGTGTGTGAGAACCCATCGAGTGTTATGCACTTTGTCCTTGCGTGCAAGGACGGGGAACCAAAAACTAACACCTCTCATGATCTACTTTTAGTGTTGTCATCTCTTTTGCAGGAATTCCAAGATGTTTTCCCCGATGAGCTACCTTCGGGACTATCTCCACTACGAGGCATTGAGCACCGAATCGACCTCATCCCCGGAGCACCTATACCAAACAAAGCTCCATACCGTGTCAACCCCGAAGAAACTAAGGAGATCCAACGACAAGTACAACAACTAATCGACAACTGACATGTACGTCAAAGCTTAAGCCCTTGTGTCATTCCGGATATACTTGTGCCCAAGCAAGATGGTAGTTTTCGCATGTGCTCGGATTGTAGACCCATCAATGCTATTACCGTTTGTTATAGTCATCCCATTCCTCGCCTAGATGATATGCTGATGAACTTAGCGGTGCCACATTTTCTCAAAAATTGATTTTAGAAGTGGCTATTATCAAATCCGCATACAAGAAGGTGATGAATGGAAAACCGCTTTCAAAACCAAATTTGGCTTGTACGAGTGGTTGGTTATGCCTATGGGTTTATCGAAAGCTCCCGATACTTTCATGCGTCTTATGCATTTTGTGCTTCGCCCTTACATTGGAGTGTTTGTTGTGGTTTACTTCGATGGCATTCTTGTTTTTAGCAAATCCATGAAAGAGCATCTAAATCATGTTAGGGCTATTTTGCAAACTCTTCGCAAGGAACGTCTTTATGCCAACATGAAAAAGTGCACATTTTGTGTTGACAAGCTTGTTTTCTTGGGTTCCATTGTTTCTTCCAAGGGTGTCCATGTTGATGAATCTAAAATTGAAGCAATTAAAACTTGGCCCAAACCAACCAATTTGCAACAAGTGTGTAGCTTTCTTGGCCTGGCGGGTTTCTATCGTCGCTCTGTGAAAGACTTTAGCACCATTGTCGCACCTTTGCATGCTTTGAGTAAGAAAAATGCTCCTTTTGTTTGGGGACCTTTGCAATCTACCACTTTTGATGAGCTCAAATCTTTGCTTACTCATGCTCCAATTCTTGCTTTGCCCAACTTTGACAAAACTTTTGAGGTTCATTGTGATGCAAGTGGTACCGTAATTGGTGAGTTTTGATGCAACAAAATGAGCTATTGCATATTTTAGTGAAAAACTCGCCGGTGCCCAACTTAACTATCCCATCTATGACAAAGAATTGTATGCTTTAGTGCATGTGTTACATGTTTGGGAACATTACCTTAGACCTCATGAGTTTGTCATACATACCGATCATGAAACGCTTAAATACTTGAAAGGTCAAACTAAGTTGAACAAGTTTCATGCCAAATGGAGTGAATTTATTGAATATTTCCCCTATGTGATCAAGTACATTAAGGGTAAGGAAAATGTAGTTGCGGATGCCCTTTCCCGCATATGCACACTTGTCACTAAACATGCGTTGAATGTTATTGGCTTTGAGCACATAAAAGACTTGCATGAGAATGATCCTACCTTTGCTACTCCTTATGCCAAGTGTTTGACGCATACATCTTGGGAACGATATTACATCAAGGATGATTATCTTATGAGAGCTAACAAACTTTGCATTCCCGAGTCTTCTCTTTGTTTGCTCCTTTTGCAAGAGCTCATGGAGGCGGACTCATGGGACACTTTGGTCGTGACAAGACATTCACCACGCTCTCCAAGAACTACTTTTGGCCCAAGATGTTCCGCAATGTCTCACGCTTCACCAACCGATGCTCTACATGTCGCAAAGCTAAGTCTAAATCTCAATCCCATGGTCTTTACATGCCTCTTCCTATTCCTTATCAACCTTGGGAAGACATTAGCATGGATTTTGTACATGGTTTTCCTAGAACTCAAAATGAAAAGGATTTCGTGTTTGTTGTTGTGGACCGATTTTCTAAGATGGCACATTTCATTCCATGCAACAAGATAAACGATGCTTCACATATTGTCAATCTCTTTTGTAGGGAAATCTTGTGACTTCATGGAGTACCAAAGGCAATCGTCTCGGACCGCGACGTCAAGTTCTTGAGTTACTTCTGGAAGACGCTATGCGCCAAGCTTGGAATCAAGCTCTTATTCTCGTCAGCATACCATCCTCAAACCGACGACCAAACGGAGGTGACGAACCGTACACTCTCCACTCTACTTCGCGTGTTGATCAAGAGGAACGTCAAGGAGTGGGAGGAGTGTCTACCCATCACTGAGTATGCATACAACCACACAAAACATTCGACTACCGGCAAGTCCCCCTTCGAGGTCGTCTACGGCTTCAACCCGTTGTCCCCATTGGACATCCTACCTCTTCCACTACAAGAGCGCACCAACCTCGACGCAAGTGCACGAGCAAGCTACCTCAAGAAGATGCACGAAGATACAAGGCACACCATCGAGCGCCAAGTACAACGACTAGCGACGAAGCTCAACGTCAAGAAGCACCCAATGATATTCAACATTGGAGATCTCATGTGGCTACACCTTCGCAAGGACCGCTTCCCCAACGAGCGCAAGTCCAAACTTCTACCTCGAGCAGATGGACCGTTCAAGGTGCTAGCACGCTACAACAACAACGCTTACAAAATCGACCTCCCAAGCGACAAGTACAATGTGAGCGACATCTTCAACATCAAAGACCTCTCGCCATACCATGGTGATGAAGATTTCGATCTGAGGTCGGATCTTTCCCAAGGGGGGGGGGGAGATGATGCGGAGCATCCCACGATCATCCCCATGGACGCATCTACATATCCTACAACACCACTTGGACCTATGACTAGAGCACGTGCAAGAGCTCTCGAAACCGAGGTGACATCACTCCTCTCACAACTCCCTTTCAATTCACACGAGACATGGCTACTACCTCAAACGGAGACGCTTTGCATACTCATGTACCAAGGAGTTAGCCATGGAGAAGCTAGGAAGCAAGGAGAACCGGAAGCGGAAGACATGCATGAAGACGGAGAAGAAAACCGCCAAGTCCCTGGCTGGCCGGACGATCTGGACGAGGGCCCGGGCGATCCGGACAGAGCTCGGACGATCCGGACCCCGGTCCGGACGATCCGGCTAACTCCCCCAACTACAGCCGAAGCTGGACCCTGAAGCCGGACCATCCGGACGCCAACCCGGATCATCCAGACATCGCCCGGACATCCGGACCCCCAGCCGGACATCCGGACCTGCACCGCCACCGCCTGCATCACCAGCTCATCCGGGCCACCACCCGGATCATCCGGACAGAGCCCGGATCATCCGGCTCCTCACCCGGATCATCCGGTCCCCACCTGCGTGCGCGTGTTGGGCTGAGGCCCATGTACCCCTTCGCACCCCTAGCCTATATAAAGGACTCCTCCTCCCCTCTTCTAGACTTAGCATTGGTTTAGCTCATACTTTGAGATAGAGCTTTGCTCATCCATCCGGATCTACTCCACCGCGAGGGACCGACACCTCTTCGGAGAAGATCCTCTTGGATTCAAGACCTTCATCCGGAGAAGACCATCTTCAAGACCTCCTCACGGAGAAGAACCGGTTACCCTTTGTATTGTCCCTTGTTGGATTTGGATCTTGTATCACTTTGTGTCTCGATGATCTAGCGCATGTGTGACCATATTCTCATTGGTTGAGTGTTTCTCTTGTGTTTCCCCGTGATTTCCCTTGTTCAGCTCCTCGTGTTCTTTGTGTTCTTTGTAGGGATCCTCTCCAAACGTGAAAGATCGGCCTCTAGGGTTCTACCCTGCATCACCTTCTGTACATTTTCGGTCCAGTCAAAGGCCTTTGACCGCACTTAACGGAAGAGGGGCAAAGTTGAGCACTGGTCAAAGGCCTTTGTCCGGACAGAAAATGTGCGGAAGTGCATTTCTATAAGCGCACTTAACGAAAGTGGGGCAAAGTTGAGCACTGTTTTTGTTTAGGGTTAAAGATGAGGTCGGGACAAAGTTAGGGGGAAAATGTAAATCTCCCTTATATATATAAGGAGTTAAATAAAAATTCCTAGCCAAATCCCACCAATTTAACTCCCTAAACAAATTCTTCACTAATTCTTCTACGTTTTGGTTTACATACTACATTTTAACTACATATTTGCGCACGTAATAAATCCAAGCTTGATAAAGAAGGTTCACACAATTCATCAATATTATAATTCACAAAAATAAATAAATCAAATTCAAACACACAAAAGGGTCCAAATAAAGTAAATAACATGACAGAAGCACAAGAATCAACTGCTGCTATGGAGTGCCTACTGATGCTCAACAAGATCATCTTGGAGGTGAGTATGAGCTTATCGGTTTTCGATACGTTGATGCGCTGCCAGAAATCTTCATATCCTATTTTGCGTCATGTTCCAACTCAACAGGACCCACATTGGAGATATACCTAAAGTTCTCTGTCATGTCTCTCTCATCTTCCATAATCATGTTATGCAAATGATGCAACATGTCATTATTTGCAAGTCATCTTTAACGATCATGAAAATGGTCATTTCGAAATCATATTTTGTCTTCTTCCTCCTCCTCCGACGAAGAGTAATTGAAGAACGTCTCCCTCAACTTTTTCATCCACGCTATGCAATATTCTCGATTGAATTAGAAATATAGTAAATCACAATGAAAAAAAGCAACAAAAAACTACACCTAGTCAATTCTGCGAACACTTTGCGGGCAGAGGAGGTGAGAGTCTCGATCGGCGGCATTGACGCGGTGCCGAGGCTACGGCTCGTCGACGGGGCTTCGGCATGGGACTTCGCAAGAGGAAGATTCTTCTAGTCGTGGTCGTCGGTCGCCTCCAAGCTCGTCGCGACCAAAATGTGTCGATCTTGATTTCGCCGGCCCTTCTAAAGGTCAGCCGACGTGGAGCTTATAATTTTCTAGGAGTTATAAGCCGGATAAGGGATCGGCTAGGTCCGGTTTAACTCCTCGCCAACATGTAAAATGCAAAAGAAGCTGACCAAAGTCCACATAGAAACCGAGTTTATTTTTTGGTGACTATGACCTCTATTGTCCTTGCAAAAGGAAAAAATAAACTCCTGTCCGTAGTCGCATTGCTTACGTACGTACTCGGTGCTCCTTCTGAGGACCCTTCTAAGGACAAAAGTCAATGAGCGTACAGATATGGACTTGTTGGCCAAGATGTACACGCCTTGGAGACGGTATGCTTGTGCCTTGGGAGTTGGGTCGTGTCTGATGGATCGACCTTTTTCGCTTGGAGAACAAGCTTGACCGGTGGGCAGGCAGGCATATATAAAAACGCGGGCAGCACGGCCTTCCTTTCTCCAACTACACAACCTGCAGACCAAGACCAAGCGGCAAGCACCAACGCTTCGTTCGAGAAACCCCATAGATAGCTAGCAATGTCGGCGCTTCGATCCTTCCTTGGGAAGCTGCCGCGCCCCTCCTGCCGCCAGGCCGCCCTCGGTGGCACCGTTGCGTCCGCCGCGGCGGCCGGGATCTGGTATCTTCAACAAAACGGCGACAAACCAGCACCAGCACCAGCACCTGGTACGTACCTATGAATTTAATCTTTTCTTTCCATCAAAATTTGTTACTGTATTTTTCCTATAAGCGTCACTAATTACGCCATGCGTGTATGGACAGTACCCGGAAGGCTGGGTGCAGAGGAGGAGGTCATAAAGAAAGAGACGCAGCGGGCAGTTGAGGAGGCGGCGGCCAACAAAGCGCAGCACGCCGGGGAGGAGGCGGCCACGAAGGAGACATAGATTTTTTATTTATTTTTAATGAAAAAGGAGATAGCAGGTCCTTTTTAGGGAGAGAATTAGTTATAATGGCGGTTGTGCCAAATTAGTTAATTTAACTCATATATACAAACGTTTAATTATGGTTTGATGCCAGAAAAATCTTTGTGAATGGGACCCATCCTTTTTGCAGTTTGGAGTTTTTTTTCCTAACTATAATATAGTACGATTTCTGTCCCCGCAAAAAGAACAATGATTTCTGAAAATTTAGACACTACACCTTAAAATACTTTGTAGTCTTTGTGTCCCCGATTCCATGCGCTCTGTTCCCCGCCATTGTTGGTGGCTCGGTATTCTCCCAAATTTTTGCTGACAAAGTCGGCCCTTTTAATGGTAGCACTTACTGGTGCACTTCATAGTTGGCACATTTAGTCCATCCTCAACGAGCAGACGCACGTCAGATCTTAATTAAGGCAGTAGCAGAGGCACGAACTGGGTTCTTCCGCAGCCTCTCTCCGCGAGCTGCCGTCCGTACCACTCGTCTCCAGTCGTCGATATCTCCCTGCTTCAACAAAATTCTGCAGCGCGTGCCTAGGAAGAGGAACGGGATGCTGCGGCTCCGTGACACCGGCGACGGGTGCTTTCTAGCTAGCTCCTGGATCGATCGATTAGCTAGCTAGATAGCTCCTGGATCGATTCCACACCGGTGCTAGCTAGCTTTTGGACCAATTCAAGCAGCGACGACGAGGGCGACGCTGGGTGCCTCGTGCGAGCCATCCTAGACGTCAGCGGCACCGTATTTTGCCGCTTTGTGCGCTGTCCGGGGGCTTCGTAGGAGCGAACTAGCTGGCCGTGGACACGAGTGAGAAAAAGAAGAAGAAGTGGGAAAGAATATACGCGAATATACAGTTTTATAGTCTTAAGTTTAAAGGGTGAGCTCGGTCACAGCCCAAACCAACTCTTCAAATGTGCTTTCCCAGTCTCGCTATTTAAGGGATCTGCTAGAGATGCTCTAAGCATTGAAAGACATCATAAAAAAGGCAGTTGACATTTTTTAATAGATATTTTTTTAATAGACCAGACATTAACCGGGCAACTCTCTTCTTAATTAATAGACATCTTTTTGCCGCTGATGCTTCCATGCGGAATCGTAGCCTGATAGGGTTTAGTAATTCATTTGGTTAGTACACTTTCACGTAAAAGAGCAAATACAAAAAAAATTCCACTTGGAGTACACTTCTTTATGATGTATACTGTACTATTTTTTGTTACATTGTTTCATTAATGATATCTAGAGGGGGGAATATAAAGACATATGTATATGTAGCTCACTGTCATTGACCAATTTATTGAAAGTTGCATTTATAATCTAGTGTAGACATTTATTCGGAGTACCAATTAAAATTCCATGTGATGTTGCAATAGGAGAGGACCAGACACTTTTCTATTTGAGAAATTTGTTTTTTTTCCAAGAATGGCTCTTGGTACTCTTCTGAATAATTTCAAAATAATTTTTTTGCTAGTTGCAAAGTTGTTTTGAGTGGTATGGGGCAATTTTTTTGAGTGGTACACAATGTTGTAGGTTTCTAAGGACATGTTTATTTATTTTGTCAGTATACTGGCCCAAAAGAATCCGTCTACGCGGTGATGGGCAACACTGGAAAGGCAAAGTAGGAATCTTGAGTTCAAGAAAACATGTTTGGTAGCGTAAATGGCGGCCTGGCTCACGCGCGCATGAACCTTCAAGCAGCCCAGAGCCCGACTGCTAGGAACGTTCGAATCGGCCGTGTCTAGTGAGTCAGACCGAGTTGAGCACAAAAGGGCGACATGATGTACGTGACAGTGCAGGGGAAAAGAGCATGGAGATGGCGGGTTACGGATATCCACCGGCACGGGATTGCACGAAATCTAACATTCCCTCCCCCATTTACTCCTCACCTTTGGCGCTAGGAGAAAGCCAGCCTCAGTTCTTGCTACTATCGTCTATGATCTGGGGAAGCGACAGCGGTGACAACGACTTCAATCTCCGGCGGTAGGACTTGCTTTTCCTCTTCATCTCCCACTCCATCTCGTGATCCTCGTCTTTGCCATGGGCGGATCGTTGGATCCAAAGGGGGTAAGTAGCATAACCCCCTCCCCTATCAGGTTGCTAGGTCGATTTTGCCATTGCTTACCGCACCATCAGTGTCGCCATTAGGTTTGTATGGACGAACATATGAAGCTGGTTGTTCATGGAGCAGCAATCATAGTTGCGAGTCAGATATGGGCCATGTTGGTCCCCCAAAGAGTTGTTTGTCAAAGTGATAAGCTTGTCATCCATTATAGTCCAAGGTTACTACGAGATAGGGAGAGAATGGCAAATCTGAACTACACCTGAAACTGCAAGGACGTAGAGGCCATGAACATGCTTCGAATGCGAACAACACCTTTTGCCAAGCCTGTGGACATGTGTAGGACTATGGATTGCTAGAAGATAGCATCCACACCTCTTCGCACGAGCAAGCTACCATGTTCCTTCATGTTGTAGGTTATGATCAGAGATTCAGTGTGATTCACAACTCATTCAGGATATCCATGGAGACAATTTCCAGGTATTTCAAGCAAGTCTTGTACGCTACTGGGGAGCTCAGATGAGAGATGATCAAGGCAACGACTGGGCATACTCCTAACAAGATTCACATGAGCCGAATATGGTATCTATATTTCAAGGTGATTACTACTCGTAGTTCATGCTTGTCGGTGTCAAAACCGGCAGACCTCGGGGTAGGGGTCCCGAGCTATGGATCTCAGATCGAGGGTAACAAGATTGAAGGAGACGATGTTTACCCAGGTTCGGGACCTCTTGATTGAGGTAAAACCCTACGTCCTGCCCTTGTTTATATTGATGGAGATGTATCAAGTACATAGTTGATCTACCTCGAGATTGTAATGTCTGGTCTAACTTTAGGGCTAGGTGAATGATTTTGCGTTGATGTCCCCTCTACGGGCTAAACCCTATGGCTTATATACACGCCAGGGAGGGTGTCTAGGATTACAAGGTCGGTAGCTAGGAGCTAGGTAACAATAGAGACCTTGGAGTATACATCAAGTCTTCGGGGGAGGCCGTCTTGATCACGTCTCCAGCATACGGCCTGCGGAGTCAATCTCGACCACGAGTAAGAGCCCATCATCCCAACCCGAGAAGAATGGGTCGGCTAGGTCAGGACCCCCTAATCCAGGACACCGTCAGTAGCCCCCGAACTGGTCTTCTATGCCGAGGACGATCTTCCTGATAAGAACCTCAGATCTGGAGTCCTTGGCTCTACAGACGAGTTCCTCCTTGCAATTTTTGAACCACTCCTTCAAATGAGCGATGCCAGCTGAAGCCCGGACGAACCTGTTACTACTTCTTGAGCTTGCGTTGATTTTTCCCTTGAAGAGGAAAGGGTATGCAGCAAAGTAGAGATAATCAGCTAAGAACCAAGGTATCAATCCAGTAGGAGGCACAAGCAAGCCCCCAATATATGCACCTGCACAAACTAATAAACACTTGCACACAATGCGAAAAAGGGGTTGTCAATTCCTTTATGGTCACTCGCAAGAGTGAGATCTAATAGAGATAGATATAGAAGATAAATAAAAGGCAAAATAAAGTAAATATAAATAAATTGCAGCAAGATATTTTTGGGTTTTTGGTTTTATAGATCCAAAAATAATATGATAGGAAATAGACCCGGGGCCATAGGTTTCACTAGAGGCTTCTCTCTTAAAGAAATCAAACAATGGTAAACAAATTACTGTTGAGCAATTGATAGAAAATCGCAAAGTTTTGATGATATCTAAGGCAATGATCATGAATATAGGCATCACGTCCGTGACAAGTGGACCGACTCCTGCATGCATCTACTACTATTACTCCAACATTGACCTCTATCCAACATACATCTAATATATTAAGTTAACAAGAACGGAGTAACGCCTTAAGCAAGATGTTATGATGTAGAGGCATAGATCCAATTAATATGGTAAAACTCCCATCTTTTTATCCTTAACAATACGTGCCTCGCTACCCCTATTGTCACTAGGTGAGGACACCGCAAGATTGAACCCATCACAAAGCACCTCTCCCATTGCAAGAAAAACCAATCTAGTTGGCCAAACCAAATCAATAGATCGGAGATAAATACAAAGCTATCGTAATCTTGCATAAAAGAGTTCAGAGAAGACTCAAATAATATTTGTAAATAATTTGATCATAAATCCACAATTCATCGAATCTCAACAAACGCACCGCAAAACAAGATAACATCGAATAGATCTCCAAGAACATCAAGGAGAACATTGTATTGAAGAACAAAGACAGAGAATAAGCCATAGCTATGGACCCTTAGGTCCGTCCTAAACTACTCACTCATCATCTCAAGGGCAGCAAGTGTTGGTGTAGAGGCCCTCCGTGATCAAATCCCCCTCACCGGAAAAGACCCCAAGATGGGATCTCACGGGAACAGAAGCTTGCCGGTGGCGGAAAAGTATTTTTGGTGTGCCCTCTCACGTAGGGGGGATATTTGGGAATTTATAGTGCTGGAGTTGGGTTAGAGGAGCCACGAGGGGCCCACAAGCCTAGGGGCGCCCCCCTAGGACTTGTGGCCTCCTCGTGGGTCTTCTTGTTGGGGAACGTAGCAGAAATTCAAAATTTTCCTACGAGTCACCAAGATCTATCTATGGAGAGACTAGCAATGAGAGAGAGGGGAGTGCATCTACATACCCTTGTAGATCACTAAGTGGGAGCGTTCAAGAGAACGGGGTTGAGGGAGTCGTACTCGTCGTGATCCAAATCACCGGATATCCTAGTGCCGAACGGATGGCACCTCCGCGTTCAACACAGGTGCAGCCCGGTGACGTCTCCCACGCCTTGATCCAGCAAGGAGAGAGGGAGAGGTTGGGAAGACGCCGTCCAGCAGCAGCACAACGGCGTGGTGGTGATGGAGGAGCGTGGCACTCCAGCAGGGCTTCGCCAAGCACTGCGAGAGACGAGGAGGGAGAGGGGTAGGGTTGCGCCAGGGAGAGGAAAACTCATGTGTTTGCAGCCCCCAATACCTCAAGTATATATAAGGGAAGGGGAGAGGCTGCGCCCCCATCTAGGGTTCCCTCCCTAGGGGTGGCGGCAGCCCCAAAACCCATCTAGGGTGCGGCCAAGGGGGGGAGAGGGGGAAACTTGCCCCCCCAAGCAAGGTGGAGGCGCCCCTTCCCCAAACCCTAGGCGCCTTGGGCCCTGGTGGGGGGGTGCACCAGCCCACCTGGGGCTGTTCCCCTTCCACACTTGGCCCATGCAGCCCTCTGGGGCCGGTGGCCCCACCTGGTGGACCCCCGGGACCCTCCCGATGGTCCCGGTACGTTACCGATAGCACCCGAAACTTTTCCGGTGACCAAAACAGGACTTCCCATACATAAATATTTACCTCCGGATCATTCCGGAACTCCTCGTGATGTCCGGGATCTCATCCGAGACTCCGAACAACATTCAGTAACCACGTATATCTATTCCCTATAACCCTAGCGTCATCGAACCTTAAGTGTGTAGACCCTGCGGGTTCGGGAACCATGCAGACATGACCGAGACGTTCTCCGGTCAATAACCAACAGCGGGATCTGGATACCCATGTTGGCTCCCACATGTTCCATGATGATCTCATCGGATGAACCACGATGTCGAGGATTCAATCAATCCCGTATTCAATTCCCTTTGTCTAGCGGTATAGTACTTGCCCGAGATTCGATCTTCGGTATCCCGATACCTTGTTCAATCTCGTTACCGGCAAGTCTCTTTACTCGTTCCGTAACACATCATCCTGTGATCAACCCCTTGGTCACATTGTGCACATTATGATGATGTCCTACTGAGTGGGCCCAGAGATACCTCTCCGTCACACGGAGTGACAAATCCCAGTCTCGATTCGTGCCAACCCAACAGGCACTTTCGGAGATACCCGTAGTGCACCTTTATAGCCACCCAGTTACGTTGTGACGTTTGGTACACCCAAAGCATTCCTACGGTATCCGGGAGTTGCACAATCTCATGGTCTAAGGAAATGATACTTGACATTAGAAAAGCTTTAGCATACGAACTACACGATCTTTGTGCTAGGCTTAGGATTGGGTCTAGTCCATTACATCATTCTGCTAATGATGTGATCCCGTTATCAACGACATCCAATGTCCATGGTCAGGAAACCATAACCATCTATTGATCAACGAGCTAGTCAACTAGAGGCTTACTAGGGACATGGTGTTGTCTATGTACCCACACATGTATCTGAGTTTCCTATCAATACAATTATAGCATGGATAATAAACGATTTATCATGAACAAGGAAATATAATAATAATAACTAATTTATTATTGCCTCTAGGGCATATTTCCAATAGTCTCCCACTTGCACTAGAGTCAATAATCTTGTTCACATCGCCATGTGATTAACACTCACAGGTCACATCGCCATGCGACCAACATCCAAAGAGTTTACTAGTGTCACTAAACTAGTTCACATCATCATGTGATTAAGACTCAATGAGTTCTGGGGTTTGATCGTGTTTTGCTTGTGAGAGAGGTTTTAGTCAACAGGTCTGCAACATTCAGATCCGTATGTACTTCGCAAATCTCTAGGTCAAATTGGAAATGCTGCTTCCACGCTCCACTTGGAGCTATTCCAAATGGTTGCTCCACTATACGTATCTGGTTTGCTATTCAGAATCATTCAGATAGGTGTTAAAGCTTGCATCGACGTAACCCTTTACGCCGAACTGGTATTGATTTTCGTTTGGACTCCATTTGGTATTGATTTTCTGTAGAAGACAAAATCAAGAAAAAAAACAGCAACTGGCACTGGGCACTAGGTTAATAGGTTAATCCCCAAAAATGATATAAAATAGCATATTGATGTATACAAAACAACCAAAACAGATAATATAATAGCATGGAACAATAAAAAATTATAGATACATTGGAGACGTATCAAGCATCTCCAATCTTAATTCCTGCTCGTCCTCGAGTAGGTAAATGATAAAAACATAATTTTTGATGTGGAATACTACCTAACATATTTATCAATGTAATTTTTCTTATTGTGGCATGAATGTTCAGATCCATAAGATTCAAAACAAAAGTTTAATATTGACATAAAAACAATAATACTTCAAGCATTTTAATAAAGCAATCACGTCTTCTCGAAATTTCATGGCTAAAGAAAGTTATTCTTACAAAATCATATAATCTTGTCATGCTCTATCTTCATCACACAAAGTATTTATCATGCACAACCCCGATGACAAGCCAAGCAATTGTGTCATACTTTTAATGTTCTCAAGCCTTTTCAACTTTCACGCAATACATGAGCGTGAGCCATGGATATAGCACTATAGGTGGAATAGAAGGTGGTAGAGGTTGTGAGGAGAAGACAAAAAAAGAAGTTCACATCAACTAGGCAAATTAATGGGCTATGGAAATGCCCATCAATTGATATCGATGCAAGTGAGTAGGGTTTACCATGCAACGGATGCACTAGATCTATAAGTGTATGAAAGCTCAAAAGAAAACTAAATGGGTGTACATCCAACTTGCTTGCTCACGAAGACTTAGGGCAATTTGAGGAAGCCCGTCATTGGAATATACAAGCCAAGTTCTATAATGAAAAATTCCCACTAGTATATGAAAGTGATAAAATAGGAGACTGTCTATCAGGAAGGACATGGTGCTATTTTGAAGCACAAGTGTGGAAAAGGATAGTAACATTGTCCCTTCTCTCTTTTTCTCTCATTTTTTCCTTTATTTTTTTCTTTCTATTGGGCTCTTTGGCCTTTTTTTATTTTTTTTATTGGGCTCTTTGACCTTTTTTTTAAGTCTGGAGTCTGATTCCGACTTGTGGGAGAATCGTAGCCTCCATCATCCTATCCTCACATGGGGCAATGCTCTAATAATGATGATCATCACACTTTTATTTACTTACAACTCAAGAATTTCAACTCGACACTAGAACAAAGATATGACTCTATATGAATGCCTCCGGCGGTGTACCAGGATGTGCAATGATCTAGCATGACATGTATAAAAAATATGAACGGTGGCCAAGCCACAAATACTATGCCAACTACATGATCATACAAAGCAATATGACAATGATGGTGCGTGTCATAATAAATTCAACAGTGGAAGTTGCATGCCAATATATCTCAGAATGACTATGGAAATGCCATAATAGGTAGGTATGGTGACCGTTTTGAGCAAAGGGTATATGGTGGGTTTAATGCGCCAGCGAAATTTGCGCGGTACTAGAGATGCTAGCAATGGTGGAAGGGTGAGGCACTAGTACATCGAGCTGCTATAAAAATGGGTTTTAACCTCTTTTCACGACAACATTCTGAACCGTCACCTAGTGAGTGTGGGCGATAGGGTGTCTTTCCCACACGACCTAGAAACCGTTGGTAATAGGCCCTCTGGTCACACGCACTCGGCAAAATGAGCTCGTGTGCGACGGACGAGCGATCAAATACGATTATACGTACAAGTGTGTTAAAAAAATACAATTATACATGACCAATCATTTCCGGTCGTAAGTACACCAAACACAGTTAGTCCTAGACAAACCTTTCCATTTGTATGTACATTCCACACAGTCAATCCATGGAATATATTTCCGTTCTTATGTACATCCTACACATTCAATCCAAGAAGTATGTTTTCGTTCGTATGTACATCCCACACAGTCAATCGAGGGAAAACATTTCCGTCCATATATACATCCCACACAGTTTTATGTATAGCCTCGTGTGTGATAGGTGTAATGATCACACACGCTCTGCCTCGATTAACCATTTTCTTTTATTCAACTACATCACACACGATTTGATGAAGAAAATTGTATGGCATATGGGCTATCCACCACAACCGCTTTTACTGCTAGAACCATTTGCAACGTTTCATGACCCATTTAGCAGGTTTATTAGTTTACAATTAATAATTCTAGTATTACGCAAATTCACATTTCATATCAAATAGTTGTTTGCCAATTTCATATCAGGCACATAAATATATTTTAACATATCACAGTACGATAGCTACCTAAAAACAATACAGTACAACATATAGCTAGTTCACCTTCATAAGAACAATATTAAAACAATATATTCATTTCCCTAATCGAGATCAGCCTGGCCCGTCTTATCCACCTCTGCTTTCAGTTCACTAAGAATCTGTTTTGCACTGACCAACTGTGAAAGTGCCTCCTCCTTCGCCAACACCATCTTAGCAAAGTCTAATTTAAAAAATCTGAGCTCATTCTCCATCTTCCTATTTTTTCCCGCATCTTGAAATATTCTTCAGCGTTGACAACACTTTCTCTAAGCCTATCCCCGTTCTCTTCCTCATACATGCTCTAGAGCTTTGCTAGGCACATCTTCAAAGACTATGGAAACTCTTGATCAACCCACTCCGGGTAAGAACACTTCCTTTCATCCTATAATATTTAAAACTAAATCAGTAACAATTGTAGGGGAAATGGGTTTCTATCAACATGGAAAATCACCAAATACATATTTTGAACAACTGAAGAAACAAGTTAATTATGACATATCTTCTCGAAAAGATCAATGTGTAAATGAATTAATTGCTACTGAGACAACAACCAAATTCTGAAACATCAGAAGCTATAATTAATTACAACAACACTACAAGTTCTTAGTCATGTACTATAAATAACAAATTGAACATTTTCTGGAGAGGCTAAATATAACTAATAAGCATAGTGACAGTGTTTGGATGACATCATATTGATACTAACAGGTGTGTACATGCACAAATTTAGCAACATAGAACAAATAGCACTAAGGCCGTCCCTTATGTATGCCAAAATCGGTGTCAAGACAACTGTTGCTGCATTTCGCACCGGTGCCCTGCACTGGCGAGCTGATGCAGAGGAAAAGAAATTAGGGAACCAGACTCTGGAGCATCTGGTTGCTCTGATGCCCAGTTCCTTAGTGCCATAAAGTTTTTAGTATTTTACTGCTTGGGTGCTCGGATGTGTGGACCAAAGTTGGATGCACAAACCACTGAAGTGGTGCCAAACAATTTTCTAATGGCACCGCTGATGAGATGGCAACATTTTTTTAGATACTAGGTAGAAACTGTGACACAGTCTTGATCACATCCAGAATAACATAGCATAGTGACAGTATCTGAATCACATCTAACAAATGATTTGTAACAATGATAGTGAGGCTAACCTTCTCTGCACATGCCATAAACTTCTTCCCACTATCCACAGATTCAAATGCAACTAACTTCACGCATGGAGATTGATGGTGAAAACGAGCAGGCAGATCTTCAGCCACCCCGCTCCATTCGTTGCAACTATTGGTCCTAGGGAGCTACAAGAGGAAGAAATGACTCAAATCGACCGTCGGGGTTAAAATCCTTCATTCCAAATCATAACCCGAGAGAGAGAAGAGAGGCATACCCGGGTGGTGAAAGAGACAGAGGAGGAGGAGGAACCGCTGGAGAGGTCATTGAAGAAGACCATGGTGACCACGGTGGTCGGATGCACAATGGTGAGAGCAAGGAAGCGGCTATAGCTTGGGAAAGAAGGAAGGAGGAAACAGTCGAAATGTGACTTGTGGTCGGGGAGAAAAGAGGGTGGGCAAGGGGGTAGATATTTCGGCGGCAGGCCAAAAATTTCAAAAGGTGGAGGGAAACTTTGCGCGCGGAGCCGCCAGACAGCATTTACTTTGAACAAATGTGTGCGCCGCAAACTATTCTTCTGCTTTACGCGCATGCGATGAGTTTGGTCATTCAAATATTTGTGGAAATTTCCCTGGGTACTGTCCTCTTCCACGACATTGCATAATTTAACATCGCTTGCTATTTTGGGCACAAAAAAGAGCCTACAGCACACATACCAAAGTTACTGAATCAAGCAATTTTAGTAATTAACAGAGCCAGTTGACCTAAACATTGCTCTAACAAAGGACCAACATTATAAACAAAGGCTAAGTATGCATAATTTTAACAAAGTCCCCGCCGCACAGCCCTACGCCTTGCGGGTGTAAGATGAGACGTCGATGACTTGTCCCAGTGACATGTCGTCGTTGGTGGACTCCATGCCCCCCGGCCGAAGTCGACCGCGTCATCGTCGTCCGCAGCATCGCCCTCAAGGTTGTACTACTCGTAGTAGTGGCTGCGCCAGAGCTAGCGTTGGTACTCCATCGCCGATTCCTCGATGGACATGCTCTTCTCAACCTCGTCCCGAGCCACGCGCAACTCCTCCTCCCGGTGCTCCTCGATCTCCGCCGCCTCCTGCATCTCTAGCTCCCGCTTAGCGATCTCATGAGGAAGCAGGTGCTCCATGGACTCCGCTGCCTTTTCGGACGTGGGTTGCATGCTGGCTTCTGAGGTGGCCTGAATTATCTTGGCGTGTGCGTCCTTGATCTTGGCGTGGATGGCCTCGACCCAGGCCAGGGCGACATCAACGACGCGGACAACAGCTCAAACGCTCTCGGCATTTTCAGCCGCCATCACAGCAGCTGATGCAGCCGTCTCAGTTGCTGCAACTGCTCTGTTGGCTGTCGCAGACGCCCTCTCGGCGGATGCGGGTGCGCTCAATGTGGATGTGGCCGCGCTCTCGGCGCATGCAGCGGCGCTCGGGGAGGATGCGGCCATCGTACGGGCCCTCACGAAGCGTTTCCATGGCGTCATTGTTAGCAAGAAGGGGTTGCGGGAATAAGGATCTGAGATTCATGGATTCGGGGGTGACCTGCACTAGAGCACACGGAACCGGCGAAGCTTATGGAGGAAGACTTAAGTAAACCCATAAATTTTCATCGCAAACGGCCCCTACAACAAACAGTGTGTGATATTGTTGATATTTTGTATTAGCTGTGAAAGACGAATTTGAGGTACAGTGGCAACAGATGGTGTGTTAAATGTACAAGAAAATTTGGAGTACTAACACAATTGTCATGTCAAAATTTGGAAACTTTTAGGGGTCATTTGACCTTTTTAAGACATTTAAGTGATTTCCTAGCCATTTAAACTACATGTACATGTAACAGCTAACCATAATGGTTTGATAAGTCATATTTGAATGCTTATGTGCGAGTTAATTCCATGTCTAGTAAATTGGATGGAATTTTCAAACATATTGGTGTCACGGCTTGGAACAAAGCATCGAGTGCCATGGCATTCAAATTCCAAAAAATTCAAAAATGATCAGAAACACATGAAACCTTGCTTGACATGATGGCATGGCACCAAGATGGCGTGGTAAAAAAATTGGCCCATTTGATGAAAGTTTGGACACACACCCCTCACAAATCGGAGCAACTCATTAGAAGCCTCATGGTTCGGAGAGGCCACAATGCATGTGTGATGACGAACCGGCGATAGCTTCCTCTTATGGCCTTCCAAATTTTTCTATAGTTAATGTGCACTAATAAAACTGTCATATCAAAATTTGGAAAATTCCATGGGTCATTTGACCTTTTTAAGACATTTAAGTGATTTTCTAGCCATTTAATGACCGTAATTCAAATTTGAACTACATGTACATGCAACAGCTAACCATAACGGTTTGAAAAATCATATTTGTGTACTTGTAGCGAGTTAATTCCATGTGCAGTAAATTGGAAGGAATTTTCAAACATATTTATGTCACGACTTGGACACAAGCATGGAGTGCCATGGCATTTAAATTCCAAAAACATTAAAAATGATCAGAAATATATGAAACCTTGCTTGACATAATGGCATGCCACCAGGATGTTGTGGTAAAAAAATTGACCTGTTTGACGAAACTTTGGACACACACCCCTCACAAACCGGAGCTACTCACTAGAAGGCTCGTGGTTCCGAGAGGACACAATGCATCTTTGATAATGAACCGGCGATACTTCCTCTTATGGCCTTCAAAAATTTTCTACAGTTAACGTGCACTAATATAACTGTCATGTCAAAATTTGGAAAGTTTCGGAGGTCATTTGACCTTTTTAAGACATTTAAGTGATTTTCTAGCCATTTATTGACCGTAATTCAAATTTGAACTACATGTACATGCAAAATCTAACCATAACGGTTTGAAAAATCATATTTGTGTACTTGTGTGCGAGTTAATTCCATGTGCAATAAATTGGAAGGAATTTTCAAACATATTGGTGTCACGGCTTGGACACAAGCATGGAGTGCCATGACATTTAAATTCCAAAAAGTTAAAATATGATTAGAAATACATGAAATATTGCTTGACGTAATGGCATATGCCACCAGGATGTTGTGGTAAAAAAATTGGTCTGTTTGAGGAAACTTTGGACACACACCCCTCACAAGCTGGAGCTACTCATAAGAAGGCTCGTGGTTTCGAGAGAACACAACGCATCTTTGATGGCGAACTGGCGATAGCTTCCTCTTATGGCCTTCAATTTTTTTCTGCAATTAACATGCACTAATACAACTGCCATGTCAAAATTTGGAAAATTTCAACAGTCATTTTACCTTTTTAAGACATTTAAGTGATTTTCTAGCCATTTAATGACCGTAATTCGAATTTGAACTACATGTACATGCAATAGCTAACCATAACGGTTTTGAAAAATCATATTTGTGTACTTGTGTGCGACTTAATTCCATGTGCAGTAAATTGGAAGATTCTCAAACATATTGGTGTCACGGCTTGGACACAAAGTATCGAGTGCATGCCATGGCATTTAAATTCCAATAATCTCAAAAATGATCAGAAACACATGAAACCTTGCTTGACGTAGTGGCATGTCACCATGATGGTGTGGTAAAAAATGGCATGTTTGACGAAAGTTTGGACACACACCCCTCACAAACCAGAACAACTCACTAGAAGGGGCGTGGTTTCGAGAGGGCACAATGCATGTTTGATGACGAACCGCCAATAGCTTCCTCTTACGGCCTTCCAAATTTTTCTACAGTTAACGTGCACTAATACAACAGTCTTGTCAAAATTTGGAAAATTCCAGGGGTCATTTGACCTTTTTAAGACATTTAAGTGATTTTCTAGCCATTTAATGGCCGTAATTCAAATTTGAACTACATGTACATGCAACAGCTAACCATAACGGTTTGAAAAATCATATTTGTGTACTTGTTGTGTGCGAGTTAATTCCATGTGAAGTAAATTGGAAGGAATTTTCAAACATATTGGTGTCACGGCTTGGACACATGCATGGAGTGCCATGGTAACACAAAATAAGCATTCGTCCCTTATATGAGGAAACAAAATGTTAATATCTGGCAAGACAACCGAGCCCCACACGATTGGCACTCTATTTCACGCCTCGAGGTTCGAAAGGTGAGTGGCATGTGTTATTAATTAGACACGGTTCTGTATTGGAAATAGTCAGCTATTAAGTTCACACACGGCTTTTTCTATGGCAATCATGTGCAATTCAAACTACAGTACTCGTAAATTCCGGCGACTGGCGTGTGTACTGTTCCCGTCGATCTAGATTCTGACTGCCAATAAATACTACCTTGTGCATGTCATCCCGCCTATATTCTCATCTACATCCTCCCCTCGCTCGCCCTCTCTCTCTCTCACACACAAACCTCTACCATGGCGCTGCCGATCTGCCCACACGCAGACAAGGAGGCGCCACCCCCGTGGACGTTCAGTCGAAGAGCGGCGATGAGGAGGACCCCTACGGGCCGACGGACGAGGTTGCGCAGGACCCCCCAACTTTGGAGTGGTTTTGGGGCCACTACAATCTTTGTCTATGAAAATCATTGCCGCAGGCTGAGAAAGCCAAGAAAGTGTCATTCAAGAAGGAGATGGCAGATGAGGAAGCGAGGTACCAGGCGACCTGTTAAGCCCGTGAGGCCACCTCGTGCATCATCGTGCGGAGGAGGTGTACGAAGATGGGTACTTCGCGAGGAAGGTCAAAGGCGCTAGGTGCCTCATCGCTGTATGGAGGTGGGCCGGTAAGCTCCAGCGTGCCACCGACAAGGAGATCTGGTCTGCTCCCAATAAAATGGAAAGATCATTCGCATTCGTCTGCCAACAAGAGGCAGATCGATACATCAAGCGCTGCGAGGCAGAGTACTGCCTCCGCGCTAGGAAGATGCCGCGCACCAGGGAGCTGCTAGCGAGGGGCTGCCGGAATACTGCCCCCATGAGGGATTATTAGTTTTAGTATTGTTTGTTTTCAATTTTATGTGTTGTACATGGTAATTAAGTATCATCACGTATAAGTGACGATATTATATATATTTTGTGATGAACTAGTGAACAATAAATATATATATTATGAATTCCATTTTTCTATCTGTTTTCGTATACTAATTTGTATCTAGCTGTTATCATCCACATATACAGAATGGAAAGATATACACACACATTGAAATAGAACATATATGAACGGAAAACAGAGTACACACATTGAAACAGAGCAATAAACAGAGCAATATTATGATTGTTGTGAATACATAGCGCTCCACGTTGAAAATGAGTCAACAAAATAAATGCGTCCATGACCAGCAGCCCTTGCCTATGGTAGCTCTTGGCTCTGCTTGAACTCATGCAGGTGTTCGTACAAGCAGTCGACATGCTTGTGGTACATCTGGAGCGCGATCTCGAGCTCCAAGTTGGCTATTTCATCAGAGATCACCAGCTCGAGGATGCAGCAGCCATGTTCCTCTACTGCGCCTAGGTGGATACCTGGGCCAAGGAGGCGGTCGAGCCTAGTGACCAGCGCATTGGCATCAAGTGGGCCGTGGACAATGCAAATGGCGCGACCCATGGGAACGGTGCGGTGGGCATCCGGTGCAAGTACGACGCGGCCGACCTCTGGTGCAAGTATGACGCAAACGGACTCTGCCCACTCCTGGCGATGAATGGGGGTACTGACGGGATGTGTACCCAGTTGCAACACCCTATCGACAGCAGGCAAGCATTGATGGATCCAACGGTCTCGCTATGCGGCGAGCCGCATCCTATCAGCGTGGACGCGCCTAGCTTGCTCTACAGCGCACCATCGATCATGCTGTGCGGTGAGCTACAACCTCTCGGCGTTGACATGCCTATCTTGATCTGTGGCACTAAAGCGCCATGTGCCAAGGGTCTGCTCAACCCTGACGATGAAGCATATCACGGCGTCGTCCATCAGATTGCTGGGGAGCGCCTCGGCCTCGACGGGTCGTGGCGCCTTCTTATTTTCCTTGTCGAGGAGGTTGATGGCAAAGGCGGCGCTTTGGTGGGTTGGCATGCTTGGAAAAGGTGGATGTGCTACAGGTTGCGCTTGTTGCCTCAGTGCGTCGCACGCTGCCTAGGTTTATGCAGAATATCGCTGGGTGGCGGTGGGAAACAGGTGAGGAAATAGCGGGAAATAGTGGCGTGTTCATAAAATGCCATCTAGTTTGTCGGTGGAAACGACACCTATGGGATCACGGGAATCCCTACTACGGTTGCGGGGCACGGGGTTGCGAGAAGAGCGGGATCAGTAGTCAGCACAAGCACACGAGTCGTTTACCCAGGTTCCGGCCGCAAGAACGCGTAATACCCTAGTCCTGCTTTGGTGTGTATTTGAGTGTTCTTGGAGTTCTTGAGCTAGCTACGATGTGTAACTTGTCCAAGGGTCCGAATCCTTCTCCTGGATGCCTTGTGCCTCCTTTTATAGTCAAGGGGATCACCATAGTGGCACACAGGAGGTGGAATCGGTGTACGGTGGTTAAGCTTATCGCTAGCCATTATGGGACAAGACACATTTAATGCGCCCCTTAGGTGTCCCCCTCACTTTATCGGGGACGGAAGCCAGCCCCCATCCCATCTGTCGCCGCCCCACCTCGCTTTGACACGCGTCCAGGCAAGCGGTGCGCACAGTGCCATGTAGGCTGGCTGGCTGCTGAGGTGGCGCGGTGGTAGGGCCTTCACAAAGATTTGCATGCCACCACGTAGGCGCTCACTGAGTTGGCCTGGAAGCCTCACGTCGACACGCAAGTGCCTGCCTAGCTGGTGGGCTAGCAACTGCATGGGAGCGGCGATGGAAACTTGGCGGGCGTGGGCCTGGCTGTGGCCCCGCGGATGTCCTCGGCAAGGGCCTTGACGGGGCCCTGACAAGGCCCTTGCCATGGTGTCGTGATCGTCCCCGGCAAGGATCATGCCGGAGGTCTTGTACATTTCTTCGGCAAGGATCTTGCCGAGGTTCGTCGTCTTCTAATCCTCATCTGACTTGGAGTGTTCATGATCTTCACAAAGATCTGCATGCCATCGTGGAGGTGCCTCCCGAGCCTTGGTTCCAACATGGTTGGAAGAAAACCTGGGGCTCAAGGGTGGTGCACTCTGCTGGTGTCGGGCAAGTTGCCCCGGCAAGGTTCTTGCCGTGGCTGCTGAGGCCGCCCCGGCAAAGGTTTTGCTGGGGGAGCCTGCCCTGCCCTCTTGCTCTTTGTCTCTGCGCCTTGGCGTTGCTTTGACCATCTTGCAGGCTTTGACTCCTCCCTTTGCCCTGCTAAGCATGGCCATGGGCGTGGCTCCGACTGCCTGTGCACAAGTTAGGGGTACAAAGGAGTGCCCCTACTTTAGTACGCCGATAAACTTAGCATAGAAGGAACATCGAGCTAGCACGATGCGTGTATCGGCGTTCTGGGAACGGGGGTCCCCAGACTTGCCTGCCTGCGGCCCGCGGCATGGCTCCACCAGCGGCCCGGTCAGGCCCGTCTTCATCAACCAAACACTCAAGACCCTCGCGAGGGGCCAAGCCTCGCGGGGTCGACGATGCACGACCTCCTCAGGAGCGGCCTCATCAGGCAGGCTCGCGAGGGAGGCAGAGAGATCAAGGCATGGGGTACCTCGCAAGGTTCCCGTGATGCAAGCCATGATAACCAAGGCCAGGCGGGTGCCAACACGCGCAACGTACTAGTTTCCCCTTTGGTGCTAAGGGGGCAAGCGCAGGCGCGGAGTACCGAGGCATCAGGAAAATGTTTCCATATCAGTGCAACAAGACCAGGACTAGCAGGACGGCAAGACGGAGGTCATCGTGGACCCAAGACGACATCATCACCAGAGCCTTTGGCAGGCGAAGACCACCTTTAGTCAGGATAGCATGTACTAGTTGTCCCCTTTCAAAATGGCCGTTGTGGGATCCCTTCCTGCTCAATATTTGGGAAGAGGACCAGGGCCTCTATAAATAGGACTAGCCACCACCATAGAGGGGACGGATCCATTCGGACCAGAACCACCCACGGAGCACAAGAACACCTCGCCTCAGGAGGATATTCTTCCCCTTGTACTGTTCATCATCAGCCCAAGCAGTAATCCACCACACCACACACTAGAGTAGGGTATTACACCACAATGGTGGCCTGAACAAGTATAAACCTCGTGTCTCTTGTGCTGTGATTTCGTTTAGCTAAGGGCGACGAGGTAGAGAGAGTGAAATTCGATAGGGGGAAATCTTCGTGTGCACCCCAGGGTTCGAACCTTAAGGGTTTTGCCGGAACCCGATATACGACATTTTGGCGCTCCAGGTAGGGGTGCGCTGGAGTTCTTCCTTCCGTTGATCCGCGTCCTGTCGCTTCATTGGATCCATGTCTGATGCTCGCCGAGCCCGCCCTGAGCGCTGGGCGGCTCTCGCCGCTCAGGTTGCCCAGACGGCCCTTGTCGTTGGCCCCTTCGTCATTCTCCGTCGCCTGCCACCAACGCCGCCACCGGCCCGGCGGGGCATGAGCACCAAGCGTCCTCGCTGCACCCCTCGGTGCGGCAGGACGGTCGCGCCGCCACTCCATCGATGACTCCAGCTGGATCGTCGTCCCACGCTCAACGCGCTCCCACGGACGCGCAGGCCGCGCTACTCACGGCACGCGAGCTCCTGCGTTACCGCCCCATCGACGACCTCTACAAGGACTGGCTCGCCCGCATCACCGAGCTCGTCAGCACCGCTGGGGGCTACCCCTAGCCGTCCCTCTCGCTGCCTCACCCGCCGCCGAGTATGGGCGACGCGGCTCAAGGAGCGCCTCCACCACCTCAGCCCCAAGGCAGCGTCCTGGCTCCAAGGCGCGCGGCCCCTGGGCGTGACCCACCACGCCCGGTGCCCGCGCGAGAAGAAAGAAGCTGTCAAGAAATCCCTCGGCCCCGAGAAGGCACCCCCGTGCTCCCTGCACCGGCACAACAAGACCATGTGTTGCCAGTCGCAGTGGTGCACGGGCATCACCAAGAGCAAGCTCCACGGCAGCAATGGGCTTCGGTGGCCACAGCAGGCTACCACGCCTTCACCCCGAGCTGTGCAGCGTCGCCTGGCCGGGCAAGTTCAAGTTAGACCTGCCTCCTCGCTATGACGGCACCCCCGACCCCAAAGAGTTCTTGCGGCTCTACGAACTGAGCATCGAGGCAGCCAAAGGCGACGAGAAAGTTATGGCAAACTGGTTTCCCATGGCGCTCAAGGATCGCGCCCGCTCCTGGCTCCTAAACCCGCCCCGGCTCAATCTCTTCCTGGGACGAGATACGTAGTAGCTTCATCGCCAACTTCCAGGGCACTCACGACCGCCCCCCGGCCGCGGGTGACCTGCGCTGCATCAAGCAGCAGCCTGGGGAGACCCTGTAGAAGTACTTCCATTGCTTCAATAGCGTCCGCGTCAAGATCCCCAGGGTCACGGACGAGGCTATAATTTCGGCATTCTTTGACGGTGTCCGCGACGTCATGATGAAGGAGGAGCTGGCCATCCACGAGGAGTTGTGCACATCCCTGGAGCTGTTCAACCTCGGGACCAAGTGATCAATGGCCAAGGAGGGGTGACTCTCCCTCCTCGAGCTACCAGCTGCCGACCCAGAAGAAAAGAAGCTCAAGGCCAAGGACGTCAAGCGCAAGGGAGCAACCGTGCTCGCCGCAGAGCCGGACATGAAGCACGGTAGGGATCAGCCGGAGTCGTCCAAGGCCAACCGACCTTTCTGTGCCTACCACAACCTCCACACCCACAACACCAATGATTGCCATGAGCTTAGAGCTGTTCGAGAAGAACGCTTCGGTCGGCGCCCCAAGCACAATGACCGAGGCTACGACCGAGGAGGAGGATGTGGCAGAGGATGATGGGATGACCATGGCCCTCGCCAGGAGTGGCGCGACCGACCTCGTGAGGATCGCTGGCAGGACTAGCCTTGCTAGGGCGCCTGGAGGGATCAGCCTCGTGAGGGCTCCTGGAGAGATCAGCCTCGTGAGGACCGCCCGCAGGGAAACGCAGGGCTTCCTCCGCTACCGCCACTGCCAAGAAGGAATGACGACCATCATTAGGACGAGGGGGCCGGGGGCTTCCAGGAGCCACGTGCTATCGCTTGCATCTTGGGCGGAGCTCAGGCCCCAGCCTCTCAGCGCATCTTCAAGCAGTTTGCTCGTAAGGTGAACGCAGTCCTCCCCAAGCTCGAGGCCACGCGCCCGCTCAGGTGGTCCAAGTGCGCCATCACCGTTAGCTCAGCCGATCAACTCAAGTGTGCGGCTACTGCCGGCGTCCTCCCGATGCTTTGTTCCCAGTCATCAGCAACATGCAGGTCACCAGGACACTCATCGATGGCGGCGCGGGCCTTAACGTCCTGTCTGTCGAGATGTTCGACAACCTTTAAGTGTCGTATGATCAGTTCCAACCTACCAAGCCATTTTCAAGATTACCGACGGCTCCACCACCCCGATAGGGCAGGTCCGCCTCCCTGTCACCTTCGGACAGCGTGACAACTACCGCACCGAGCTCATCGACTTTGACGTCGCCCACATCCACCTGCCATACAATGCCATCCTAGGGTATCCAGCCCTGGCCATGTTCATAGCAGTGACCCACCATGGCTGCAACGTCCACAAGAAGCCAGGAAGCAGCGGAATCATCACGGTCCCCTGCGAAGAGAGAGATGCGGTGTGCTCCCTCGAGCGTGCTTTCCAAGCTCCATCAATCGAGGATCTAGGCAGCAAAGGCGAGAACCCTTCGGAGGCCGCCCCCAAGAAGAAGAAGCAGCCGCTTCGCCCGAGGACTCAGGAGGTTGGCCTCTCAGGAGGTGCCGTGTCAGGATCAGCACCCGTGCATGGGCGCCTCCTTCCCTCGCATAGGAAGGCGCACCCAATGCCCTCCTCGGGCAGGGCTCGGGGGCTCTCTTCTGGAGGGCCTCAGACCTTGCCAACATCACTAGGGAGGCGCTTGGGCACCACTTGGAGGCGTGCTTCGTGAGACGTTTCCCTCAGGAAGGCGTAGGGCGAGGAAAGCCCAACATTCAGGAATTCGTCACCAAGACCACTCAGGAGCTTCAGGAAGCAAGAGCCATGCGCGGCGATTATCGCATGCCTGGCGTAGCTCCCCATCCAGGCGAGGATGGCGGGCTACGCGTCTGCATCGACATCCCAGGGCTCAACCGAGCCGCGTCTTAGGAGCGTTTCTGGCCTTCACGCGTGGGACGCTGCAAGGGTCCGCCGCACAGCTACGTTCGCATGCCTTGCAGCCTTCCGAACATGGCTGCCATCCACCAGCGACACCTGCAGAGCATTCTGGTGGCTCAGGAGGCCAAGCACCACGCGGTCCTAGCAGAGGTGGAGACAGTCCTCAAGGAACCGCCTGGACCCCCGGAGCCTCCCGAGGCTCAGGGTTCGGGTGGCTCGTGAGGAGCGCCTCCTCACCGCGCATCTTCAGCTACTCCGACACCCCTCCCTTCGTCTAAAACAGAACCAGGTGACATCCCTCAAGTTCATTTCAGCTGGGAGCGCCCTCAAGGATGCATCATTCCCAGACCGCGTGGGTCCATCCCTGCGGCATGTATCCCTTTTTCTTATGCTTTTAGCTTGCCTTACCGGGAGCGCCCCTCGGGCTGCATCATACCCAAGCCGCTTGGGCCTGACCCATTGGCATGTACCTGTTCTGCTTTTACCTGAGCTGGTTTGCCTTTCATGACTAATCTACTTATGACTATCACCTGTCCGAGTACCATCTACCACGGGAGCCACTCACGCTGGCACGACGCTTGCGCATGGGTCCGTCCCTACAACACCGACAAATCTGAGCGGTCGAGCTCTGGCCCGGGGCAGCCCCGCGCGCGTCACCTCACCAGGCCCTTGGTGCCTCACCCTCTCTCTCGGAGCAGCCATGGTCGGCCGACGATCATAATGGCAACCTGTGCCTTTCTCATAATGGTTTGCAGGAGCCTCCTGAGGACCACAGCGGGTGGCGCCGCGAGCTCCCTCTCTTTCCCATGCAATCCGCTTGCGCGTTAAAAGGGGGGCTCCTGAGCATCGCGTATCAGGAGCTCTTACTGGCTCTCCAGCCCTCATTCCCTAGCCTTGACCACGGCATCGCAACCTGGCATACCAGTGGCGGCTGAGCTCGCTCGAGGGTCGGGACCTAAGGACGTAGAGCACGAAGGAGAGTGCGGGAAAGAGGAAGGCTCGCATGGGCCCAACATAGATGTGATACCGCTGCCAACGCTCAAGTCTGGCACAACACGAGGGAACGACTCCATGCTACCAAGATAAATTTCGCGCCTGGAACAGCAGATCACTACAGCACATGATTCTCATTTGGTGCGACCCTGTGTCGGTGATGTTGCCTTCCTTTATCACCACTCGGCGGCTGCTTGTGCGCCAAAGGGGACCTCCCGAGCATCGTGACTCGGAGGCTCTTACTGGACCTCGGGCCGCTCACCTCCTGGCCTTGACCACGGCATCGCAACCTGGCATACCAGTGATGGCTGCAGCCTGCCTGGGGACCGGGACCTGTCGGCGTAGAGCACTAAGTCATTGCGAGGTTAGAAAGGGTAACCAAGCCGGGACAGAACAACCGCTCACACTATTTCATAATAAGGATAACAGCAGCAAAAGACATCGCAGACCCTTTACACGCCCCGCGAGGGTATTACTTGATTCCCCGCAGGAAACAAAAGGAGAGAACTTCGAGGAACCCTAGCTATGGATGCGTTCGTGGCTGACGCCATCATCAATAGTGGGCCACAGAGAACCGACGCCAACCCCATCCAGATCAGTGGCGGCGGCGGCCCGATGTTGCCGCCTTGCTCTGGGCGCGGCGTGAGCTCGGGGGAGCGTAGCTGGCGTCGCTCATCTCCAGAGTCTCGTAAAGCTCGGGAGAGCTGCTGGACTCCTGAGCATTGCTGCTGTCGTTGGAGGAGCCGCTGGAGGAGCGGATGGCAGGACCGCCCCCTACCGCGTCAATGCCCCGGTTGTCCTCTCCTCGGCAGCACTCCAAGCGGCGGCCTTCCGTGTCGAATACCTTGAAGAACAACATGGAAGTGCCATCGTATTCGAAATGAATCACGAGGACGCCCTCCGTTCGGCAGACCCGGGCAACCTCGCCCCAACCTTGGGTCATGAAAACCTTGCCTGAAGAGACAACTTCAACCTCCGCTCTAGTCGCTGGAGTGCCGCAGTCGGCGTGCTGCAGCCAAAGCTCGAGAGGCCCCCTCGGCGGCATATCGGCGGATAAGAACGAAGCAAAGTGAATCTAGGTACTTGGAGGCATCGACGGCGGGAAGTGAGGTGATGTTGCCCTCTCCTCAATCTGATTGCCTTCCTATTTTTTCAAGAAAGAGATGCGTTACTGGTTAAGGAGAGATCGACTCTTGATATTTTTCCTTTATAGCGTAATATAAGAGGAAAATTAAGGAGAGAAATATTTATTTATTTTAAATTGTGAAGGAGAGAAAATCGGTCGATCGGTCAAGCATAGGGTAACGAACGAACAACTTACATACTCCCTCTCCTTAATATCCATTATTTGTTTCCTAAAAATATGTTATTTGTTTCCTAAAACAAATTGCATTAATGGAAGGATCAGTTTATTTGGATAAATTAGAAAAGTTAGATCCGTGATCTTTTGTATGTTAGGAAAGTGTTGATTTGCAATAAAAGAGTGAAGAAAAAAATAAAACGATAGATAAGAAACCAATGTGGTAAGGATGGTTGGTGGTGGGACAAAGAAAACCGGACAAAAATAAACCGTACCAGGCTACCAACTGCTCCATTATGAGTAAAGATGCAAAGATCAAGGTGTTGTCATCTTTGGTATTCAGTCCATAAGTAGCCCTTATAATAGATCATATGGCAACTTGATTTTCTTTCTTGGAAAGTGTTCCATGCCCTTCCTTAACGGAAATTGAAATCTAATGTTTCCTTCTTTTATATCAGTAATTGCACCAATTGTTCTTAGGAAAGGTCTACCAAGTATAATAGGGCATGTAGGATTGCAATCTATATCAAGCACAATAAAATCTACGGGCACATAATTCCCATTTGCAACAATAAGAACATCATTAATCCTTCCCATAGACTTCTTAATAGTGGAATCCGCTAAGTGCAAATTTAAAGAACAATTATCAAATTTATGGAAACCTATCACATCACATAAAGTTTTTGGAATAGTGGAAACGCACCCAAATCACACAAAGCTTTGCACTCATAATCTTTAATCTTAATTTTAATAGTAGGTTCCCATTCATCATAAAGCTTTCTAGGGATTGAAACTTCCAACTCAAGCTTTTCTTCAAAAGATTTCATCATAGCATCAACGATATGTTTAGTAAAAGCCTTATTTTGATTATAAGCACGAGGTGAATTAAGCATGGATTGCAACAAGGAAATACAATATATTAAAGAACAATTATCATAATTAAAATCCCTGAAATCCAAAAGAGTGGGTTCATCGCTACCTAAAGTTTTGACCTCTCCAATCCCACTTTTATCAATTTTTTCATTAAGATCTTCACTCTCCAAATTATTGGGACGCCTTCTAGCTAAAGTTGACTCATCTCCAGTCCCTTCTTAATCAAGTTTTTTATTAGCAAACAAAGAGTCAATAGGAGTCACACCAATCACTTTAAGATCTTCATCATTATTATCACAAAAACTAGAAGAACAAGCGTTACCTAGCCAATCTCTTTTAGCACGCATCCTTACGGTTCTCTCTCTACTTTCATTAATAGAAATTTTAATAGCTTTCAGAGATTCATTAATATCAATCTTGGGTGGCATAGATCTAATCTTAAAAGAATCAATCTCATGTGAAATTCTATCAACGTTTCTAGCCAAATCATCAATCTTAAGCAATTTTTCTTCAATCATAGCGTTGAAAATCTTTTGAGAATTATTGAAATCTTTAATATTATTCTCAAGATCAGAGGGTATCTTATCATAATTTCCATAAGAAGTGTTGTAGGAATTACCATAATTATTATAGGAATTACTAGGAAATGGCCCAGGGTTGAAGTTTCCTATATACGCGTTATTACCAAAACTGTTCCTACCAACAAAATTCACATCCATAGATTCATTATTATTCTCAATCAAAGTGGAAAAAGACATATCATTAGGATCAATAGGAGCACTCTTACTAGCAATCAATTTCATAAGATCATCCATCTTTCCACTCAAAGTATTAATTTCTTCAATCGCATGCACTTTTTTACTAGTAGATGATCTTTCAGTATGCCATTGAGAGTAATTTGCCATAATATTATGTAGGAGTTTAGTATCTTCTCCTAATGTAATTTCCATAAAAGTACCACCCGCGGCGGAATTAAAAATATTTCTAGATGCAAAATTCAATCCAACATTTTTTTTATGATCATCCATAAACTTAAACCATGAATAGGGCAATATCTTATCATCAATTTCATCCTCTCCCAAGATTGTGCAACATCTTCATGATCAAGTTGCTTAAAATTCATTCATTATACCATTCCTAAGGGAGATGATCTTAGTGGGAGGAAAATACTTGGAAATAAAAGCATCTTTACACTTATTCCATGAATCAATACTATTTTAGGCAAAGATGAAAACCAAGTTTTAGCACAATCTTGTAGTGAGAACGGAAATAACTTCAATTTAACAATATGATTATCCACATCTTTTTTCTTTTGCATATCACACAACTCAATGAAAGTATTTAGGTGGGATGCAACATCTTCATTAGGACTACCAGAAAAATGTTCTTTCATAAAAAAATTCAACAAAGCGGCATTAATTTCATAAGATTTTGCACTAGTGGTGGGAGCAATCGGAGTACTAATAAAATCATTATTATTAATGTTGGAAAAGTCACACAACTTGGTATGTTTTTGGGACATCGTGACCAAGCAAACAAAAAGCAAACAAAAAAGAATGCTAATAAAATGGAAAATATTTTTGTGTTTCTCTGAAAATGTTCTAGAAGTGGGGAAGAGGAAAACGAGAGGCAAATAGAAAATAATGTAAGTGCAAGAGATGAGAGTTTATGAACGGTACTTGGTAGGCTTGATGTAGAACCTCCCCGACAATGGCGCCAGCAATTCTTCCTACTACTTCTTGAGCTTGCATTGATTTTTCCCATGAAGAGGAAAGGGTGATGCAACAAAGTAGAGATAAGTTTTTCCCTCAGTTAAGAACCAAGGTACCAATCTAGTACGAGGCACAAGAAAGTCCCCAATATATGCACCTGCAAAAACTAACAAACACTTGCACACAACGCGAAAAAGGGGTTGTCAGCCCCTTCATGGTCACTAGCACGAGCGAGATCTGATAGAGATGATATAAAAGATAAATAAAAGGCAAAATAAAGTAAATATAAATAAATTGCAACAAGGTATTTTTTGATTTTTGGTTTTGTAGATCTGAAAATAATATGATAGGAAATAAACCTGGGGGCCATAGGTTTCACTAGAGGCTTCTCTCTTGAAGAAAGCATACAGTGGGTAAACAAATTACTGTTGAGCGATTGATAGAAAAGCGCAAAGTTATGACGATATCTAAGTAAATGATCATCAATATAGGCATCACATCTGTGACAAGTAGACCGATTCCTGCCTGCATCTACTACTATTACTCCACATATCGACCGCTATCTAGCATACATCTAGTGTATTAAGTTAATAAGAATGGAGTAACAACTTAAGCAAGATGACATGATGTACAGGGATAGATCCAATCATTATGGTTAAAACCACATCTTTTTATCCTTAATGGCAACAATACAATACATGCCTCGCTACCCCTACTGTCACTGGGCGAGGACACCACAAGATTGAACCCATCATAAAGCACCTCTCCCATTGCAAGAAAAACTAATCTAGTTGGCCAAACAAAATTGATGATCATAGAGAAATACATAGCTATATTAATCATACATAAAAGAGTTCATAGAAGACTCAAATAATTCATAAATAATCTGATCATAAATCCACCACTGGATCTCAACAAATGCATTGCAAAAGAAGATTACATCAAATAGATCTCCAAGAACATTGAGGAGAACATTGTATCGAAGATCAAAGAGAGAGAAGAAGCCATCTAGCTACTAGCTATGTATCCTTAGGTCTGTGGTAAACTACTCATGCATCATCGGAAGGGCAACAAGGGTTGGTGTAGAGGCCCTCCGTGATTGAATCCCGCTCCGGTGGAGTGCCAGAAAAGGCCCCAAGATGGGATCTCACGAGAACAGAAGCTTGTGATGGCAAAAAAGTATTTTGGTGTGCCCCTTGACATAAGGGGAATATTTGGGAATTTATAGTGCTGGAGTTAGGGTTAGAGGAGCCACGGGGGCCCCACAAGCCTAGGGAGCGCCCCCTTGGGGCGTGCCCCTAGGGCTGGTCGCCTCATCGTGGGTCTTCTGGCCTCCCCCCGAAGCCTCCTAGGTGTCTTGTTGTCCAAGAAAAATCGTCAAAAAAGTTTCGTTCCATTTGCACTTCGTTTGGTATTGATTTTCTGTAAAAGACAAAAACAAGGAAAAAAATAGCAACTGGCACTGGGCACTAGGTTAGTAGGTTAGTCCAAAAAATGATATAAAATAGCATATTAATGTATATAAAGCATCCAAAACAGATAATATAATAGCATGGAACAATCAAAAATTATAGATACGTTGGAGACGTATCACCTGTTCCCTCTGCCCGAAGAGATTGGGTAGCCTAGCCTTGGGGACCAAACACCTCGGTGTGGACGGTTCCACATATTCTGACAACTTTATCGGAATGACTCACTACATGATAGGTCGAGCAGTTACCGCTCCCCTCAAATCATGGCCCGAGCCAAACTCTTTACTGGCACGTCCCTTTGAGGCAAAGATCGTGCCTGTTTTATCAGGGATATCATCAAGATTTTGTTTCCACCCATATGCTCAACGGCATCTTTGATGGGAGTGGCGAGTTTATCGGTGAAACGAGGGGGACTCTTGGCCTTTTGCAGACCTATAAGAGCAAAAGGAGGACAATGCAACTGACCATATTCCCATTCTCCCCATCTACTCCTTCGTGTAGCTCCAGTGCCCATATCCGATCCCGCATCCTTTTCCTCCAGCGAGTCCATCCTCCTTCACCAACCATGGATGAGACCCTCCAGGGGCACTGGGGTGGTTCCATCATGTCAGATGGCACCATGTAGGAGCTACACAACATAGGCTATCCAACCACCAACATTGTCGTCCGCGCTCCTGCCGCTGACCAGTGAGGTCTACTACACAAATTATTCTTGTAGACTCGTGTTGGGCCTCCAAGGGCAGAGTTTTATAGGACAGTAGTAGTTTTCTGTCAAGTGGATGACCTAAGGTTTGTCAATCCGTGGGAGGCGTAGGATGAAGACGGTCTCTCTCAAACAACCCGATAACCAAATACCTCCCCAACACAAGCAATACAATGGCAAATTTTATAGTTGCACTAGTTCGGTGAAGAGATGGTGATACAAGTGTAGTATGGATAGTATATATAGGTTTTTATAATTTGAAAATAAAAAAATATCAAGGTAGAAATTGGTAAAACGGAGCACAAACGGTATTGCAATGCTTAGAAAAAAGGCCTAGGGTTCATACTTTCACTAATGCAATCTATTAACAATACTAACATAATTAAATCATATGGCAATCCCTCAACATGCGACAAAGATTCACTCCAAAGTTCTTATCTAGCAAAGAACATAAGAAGAAATTGTTATAGGTAGCAAACCACCTCAAAGTTATCCTTTCCGATCAATCTATTGAGCCGTCACTATAAGTGTCACAAACAGCCGTAGAGATCGTACTAACATAACACCATATGAAAACACATCAATCAACCCTAATGTCGCCTAGATACTCCAATGTCACCACAACTATCCGTGGATCAATTATGCGATATGCATCAAACGACTTCATATTCATAATATTCAATCCAACAAAATGAACATCAAAGAATGCCCCAAGATTACTACTGGAGAAACAAAGACGAAAATGTGAATCAACCCCTATGCATAGTTTACCCCAATGTCACCTACGGAATCCGCGAGTTGAGTGCCAAAACATACATCAAGTGAATCAATATGATACCCCATCGTCACCACATGTATTCATGGGCAAGACATACATCAAGTGTTCTCAAACCCATAAAAGTATTCAATCCGATAATAGTGAAACCTCAAAGGTAAAACTCAATTCATCACAACAAGATAAAGAGGCAAAAACACCATATGATCCAACTATAATAACAAAGCTCGCGATACATGAAGATCGTGCCAAATCAAGAAGACGATGGATAGAGAGATCAAACACATAGCTACTAGTACAAACCCTCAACCTCGAGGGTGGACTACTCCCTCCTCATCATGATGGACGCCGGGATGATGAAGATGGCCTTCGGTGATGATTTCCCCCTCCGACACGGTCCCGGAACAGGGTCCAGATTGGTTTTTCATGGCTACAGAGGCTTGCGACGGCGGAACTTCTCATCTAGGTTTTGTTTTTTGTTTTTTTGAATATATAGGATTTTGGCGTGGGTCTCATGCTAAGATGGGCTTCGAGGGGCCCACTACCCAGCAGGGTGCGCTAGAGGGGGCTGGCGCACCCTGGTGCCTAGTGGACACCTCCTTCCCCTTATGGTCCTCCTACAAAGCTTCTAGTGCCTCTTTTCTTCCAAAATAATCGTCAAAAAGTTTCGCTGCATTTGGTGAACTTTTATTTCTGCAGAAAACAACACCATGGTAGTTCTGCTGAAAACAACGTCAGTCCGGGTTAGTTCCATTCAAATCATACCAAAACCATATAGAATTATTGTAAACATGGCATGAATACTTCATAAATTATAGATAGGTTGGAGACGTATCAAGATCTACAAGCTTAATTCCTACTCGTCCTCGAGTAGGTAAGTGATAAAAGAAATAATTTATGAAGTGTGAATGCTAGCATAGTGCATAAGTTTGATCAATGATAATTTCAATCACTTTTCCTAGCATCATAACAACAACTCTTTCTCATAAAACTCATCATGATAAAGTAGCAATCAATTCACACATTATGGTTCAAACAGTCCATTCTCTTGAAACTTAAAAACCTATATTCTTAGTCACCAAACAATTGCAATTCAACTTATTCAACAAAGTCTAAGTAAGAGCTCCACATACTCAATCATCATATAGTATTCTATGATTGCTAGTACTCAAAGCATATTTTTAGAAAAAATGGCATCCATTGAAAACATAGAAAGATAGGGGCTTTAATGGTTCACCTCCCAACTCATTTATCATAGAGATAATTGTCAACAATAATAATTCATGATCGGCCATATGTGCATAGATCTTTCCCCACCACATGATGCTTGCAACCTAGAGAATAGTTGAGGTTGAAATGAGAATTCCTACTATTGACTATTGCATAAAAGTAAATATTTAAAAGTAAAAGATAGGACCTTCACAGAGGGAAGTGATAACCCAAAAGTATAGGTGATCGCAACAGTTTTTAAGGGTAGAGTATTCAACCAAATTTATTGATTCGACACAAGGGGAGCAAAGAATATTTGCAAGTATTAGCAGCTGAGTTGTCAATTCAACCACACCTAGAGATTAATTATCTACAACTAAGTGATCAGTAGCAAAGTAGTATGATAGTTTTGATAGTAGTAGCAACGAAAATAGTAACAGTAGCAATAACAGTAGCAACTTAGCAAGAACAATATGAGAGAAATTCGTAGGCATTGGATCGGTGAATGCGTTGGATGATATTCATCATATAACAGTCATAACCTAGGGCGATACAACACTAGATCCAGTTCATAAATATACTGTAGGCATGTATCCCGGGCCCAAAGTGACAAGCATCAAGCATGGCAAAGTCATAGCAACATTAATCTCAGAACATAATGGATACTAGGGATCAAGCCCTAACAAAACTAACTCGATTACATGATGAATCTCATCCAACTCCTCACTGACCAGCAAGCCTACGAAGGAATTACTCACTCTCGGTGGGGAGCATCATGGAATTGGCAATGGAGAAGGGTTGGTGATGAGGAAGAACAAAGATCCCCCTCTCTGGAGCCCCAAACGGACTCTAAATCGGGCGTCCCGATGAACAACAGGAGGTGGCGGCGGCTCCGTCTTGTGAAACGCAATAATTCTTTCTCCCTGAAGTTTTCTCCAAAAATGTGATTTTATAGTATCAGGGTTGGAGTCTGCGAGGCCACCAGGTGGGGACAACCCACCTA
>NC_041383.1:402530780-402621613 GCF_002162155.2 Triticum dicoccoides
AGAAATTATATTTTATTATATAAAAATTCCTCGCAAAGTTTCGTTCCAATCCGAGAACTTTTATTTCTGCACAAAAACAACACCGTGGTAGTTCTGCTGAATAGAGTGTCAATCCAGGTTAGTTTCATTCAAATAATGCAAATAAGAGTCCAAAACAAGATAAAAAGCGTTAGGAAAAGTAGATATCACGCAGACGCATCAACTCCTCCAAGCTTAAACCTTTGCTTGTCCTCAAGCAATTCAGTTGATAAATTGAAACTGAAGAAGAAAAACTTTTACGAACTCTTTTGCTCTTGTTTACATAAATAAGCTTAAGTAGCACCCATGTTTTCAGCAAAGATTATGACTAACCATGTCCACAATAACTCTTAAAAATTATATTAACTCATATCAATGGCATAATCAACTAGCGAGCAATAATAAGATATCTCAAATGACAACACCTTGTCAAAACAACCATAATATAATATACCAATAGTGGTATCTCGCTAGCCCTTTCTGAGACCGCAAAACATAAATGTAGAGGACCTCCAAAGTTCAAGCAGCGACTAAAGATTGTAATTCATGCTAGAAAAGATTCAGTCATGATGCACCCAACAATAGTGCTCTCAGGTTCTGGCGCTCATTTGAGAAGGTGATGACACAACATAAAATTAAATAGATAGTGCCTTCATAGAGGGAAGACGTGATTTGCAGAGGTGCCAGAGCTCAAGTTTTTAAAACTGAGGTAAATGAAATTTTGAGAAACGGACCCTTCTTGTTTACTTTGAGACCATTAGTTATCGGCATCTTCCATGTTAAACACATTAGTGGCGATTCCCAAGTGATAAAAGTGAAGATTTACTCCCCTTCCACCAACAATCACACTCCACGGCTTGTCTGAAACAACGGGTGCCGTCCATACCAACAACAGTCCTGGGGGAGTTTTGTTTAATCATTTTAAATTTGAGTTTGGGACTGGGAATCGCTATTACCGCCCTTCTCATGCAAGGACTACTGAATAAACACTCATCATGAGAATAACCCGCTTAGCATGGAAGATACTGACTACCTCCTGTCGCTCTATGAACAATCCAGGCACACAAAAATGATATTTATTTGAAGTTTTTAGAGGTGGCACATGCAAATTTACTTAGGACGGCAGGGTAATACCGCATAAAGGTAGGTATGGTGGACTCATCTGGAATAACTTGGGTTTCAGGGTTTTGATGCACAAGCAGAAATCCCACTTAGTACAGGCGAAGGCTAGCAATTAGGCTGAGAAGCAGCCAACTAGAGAGCAAAAACGGTCATGAACATGCATTGTGCATAAGTAACATTAGATACTAGCATGAGTAGGATATGAACACCATGAACGTAAATATCATAGAGGCTATGTTGGTTTTGATTCAACTACATGCATGAACATGTGCCAAGTCAAGCCACTCGAACATCGAGAGGAGGATACCATATCATCATACTACATCACAATCATTTTAACTCAATGTTGATATCCAAGATAAATCATTATCCACTCCTAGCTACTTAAGCATGGCATGAGAAACTATAATCTCTAATTGTCATTGCAAACATGTTTGATCATATTAAGCTGAATCATGGATAGTAGGTTAAACATATTTTAAAAAACAGAACAAGTTGAGTTCATATCTGTTTCCCTCTGCCACGGCTAGTTGATCAAATATCGTCATTATTGCCTTTCACTTGCACGACCGAATGATATGAAAATGATAATAGTGCAAGAGTGCCGTGGACTAAGCTAAAATCTACAAACATTTTATTCCAAAAGAAGAAAACAAGGTAATATGGGCTCTCTGTTAGCTCAACAATAATGCATATGAGAGCCACTCAACATTTTCATCGTGGTCTTCTCCTCGGTATGACTCATAAAAAGAAAAGAAATTCAGAGAAACACACTAAAACATTTTTGGAGTTTTTGGTTTTTATCTGGAAGGAAACAAATTAAAGAAAGAAAAACAAAAACGAGAAAAACTATTTACATGGGAGAGCTCCCAATAAGTATAAGAAGAACAAGGAATTTTTTTGGGTTTTATTTTTAAATACTACAACTAACTACACTAGAAAGAAAAATAAAAAAGAAACAGGAAACATTGTTTTGTATTTTCTCAAAGTTTTTCAAACACACAAGAAGAAGGCGAGAAAATAAATCTAGCATGGATAATACAATGAAAAAGTGTGGACACCAACAACTGGAATGAAATGTGTGAATATGAAAGTATTGTCGGTGGAAATACGTACTCCCCCAAGCTTTGGCTTTTGGCCTAACTTGGTAATCACCACTCAAAGAAACCATGGGGTCCTATGCTGAAGTGCTGGGGAGCAGGCACCTGAGTGCACCTACCTTCTCTCTAGCAAGCAAACACTTTGCAATGAATAGAGCAAAATAATGCACGGTAGGAAAATGTAAGCTAGTGGCGGTGACACCTGACACCCCTCTCTCATCCCCCACTGTTAGGGTGCATTAAAAACCATCAAACTCCATGGGCCTAGGCTCTACAAAATCCCCATCAGAAGGTATCAAGCATATGTCACAAAATTCAGTAAGTGGTATCTGACGGGTTTCACCATATAAATTAAACTGCACCTTAGGAGGATTATTCCTACTTACGAAATTGAAAGCTTTGCACAAAGGAATTTGTGAGGAGATGATACTGTTCACATTCAGCTACGACGAAGTCGGTGAGGCCGACATTCGTAGCATATTGTGCAAACTCTTGACAGATTCCGCCCCTCCATGAATGGATTATGCGGTCATTCGCACGACCATACCTCAGCCATACTCCGGGTGCAGAGATCACTATCAGGTGACTCCCCAATAACTCCCTTGGAGTTCTTCTTGGAAGCAAACTTCCTAAAGATACTCATCTTTTTCCTATGAACAAAATTCTGAAATTTTTAGTCCACAAAATTGTTCTCAACAAAACGTTATAAGAATGATAGCAACTACTCATAGGGATGCATAGAGGCCATACAAGCATTCAAACTGCTTAGAACTCTAAGAATTTAACATGCAAGCTCATCTATAGCAACACCAAGAGCAACTAATTACTCAAAATATAAACCACTAAATCCAAAACTAATTGGACCAATGGAGGAGGCACATACCAAGCAAAAATCCCCCAAACAGTTTCAGAAACGGAGGTTCAAGCAAAGAGATCGAAATCCGCGGGTTTGAGAGCAAGAACACGACAGAGAGAGCAATGGTGATTTTTTTCGGGAGGTAGGTGGTGACATGGGCTAAAGAGGTAAGTGACGGGGCCCACGTGGGGACCACAACCCACCAGGGCGTGCCTGGGGGTGCTGGCGCGCCCAGGTGGGCTGTGCCTACCTGGTGCACCCCTCTCTGATGTTATTTGCACCAAAAATTCTTAAATATTCAGAAAAAATCGTATTAAATCTCAAAGCATTCTGAGAACTTTTATTCTTGGGTCAATTTTTATTGCACGGGAAATTCAGAAAATAGACAAAACATGGCATTTTATTTTATTTAACTAATAAAAACAGAAAACGAAAGGTAAGGACAGAAGGTAGTGCTTACTAAATTCATCAACTTCATACTTCTCAAAAATGATCCATTAATATGGTTGATCAAGTCTTATTAACAACCACTTTCGATTAGCATGAAACCGAAGAACTTTTGTGAAACACTAAGTTACCTCAACGGGGATATGAATGTCCCCAACAATAAGCATTTCATATTTTTTTTGGAAGTAGGTAGAAAACTTCCAATAGTGATTGTCGGAGATTTTTCAATAACATTAATACCATTCACATGGAAATTTTCTTCGAAAAGTGCACTGTATGCTCATTACCATTGATATGAAAAGCGATCTTGCTTTTATTGCAATCAATAACAGCCCTTGCAATATTCAAGAAGGGTCTACCAAGGATAATCGACATGTTGTCGTCCTCGGGCATCTCAACTATAACAAAGTCAGTTAAGATAGTAACGTTTGCAACAACAATGGGCACATCCTCACAAATACCGATAGGTATGGAAGTTGATTTGTCAGCCATTTGCAAAGATATATTAGTAGGTGTGAGTTTATTTAAATCAAGTCTTTTATATAAAGAGAAAGGCATAACACAAACACCAGCTCCTAAATCACGTAAAGCAGTTTTCACATAATTTCTTTTGATGGAGTAAGGTATAGTTGGTATTCCTGGATCTCCAAGTTTTTAGGTACTCCTCCCTTGTTGTGGAAAGGTCACGATAGATGTCCATGCAAAAGGACTTAGTCGTGGAGCCATCACAGCTAGGTAGCTTAAAGGGGTTAAAACAGGACAAAGGACACGTGAGTTTATACTGGTTCGGCCCCTTGCGGTGAAGGTAAAGGCCTAATCCAGTTTGAGGTGGTATTGCTTATGTCTCGATTACCAGGGAGCGAATCTGCTTGACCTATTTTTCGATCTGTTGTTTCTTGTCCTGAACCGCAGTCGGGTCGTCCCTTTATATACACAGGTTGACGCCCAGTGGCTCTCAAAGTCCCGACCAGCTCATAGACAACATGTCTGGCTCGGTGACTATCTATTCTTGCCTTACAATACAAGTCTTACATAAGGCGGTTTATTTCTATGGGCCTTAAGTCGCCCTTGGGCCTTGGGCCCTTATCTTGAACCGCCATCTTCAATATCCTTGTGGGCTTCATATGATGAATCCCCATAGGCATAACCCGGCCCCTCCTGGGTGGGTTATACTAATAGTTATATCCCCAACATTAGGCCCCAGGTTGATTTGAACTGGTTCATGTCAATCTTCAATAGTTAGAGAAAATCTTCCCTTCTTTATTTGTGCGAGAATTCATAAACCGCCATGACATCATCTTCTGGATTTGTGATAACCCGCCATGACGCCACCTGCCATTAATTCACACAATGTCCAACATATCTCAACGGATATTTATCTTTAATAACTGTCTCGAGAATCGAGGCGCCTGGGCAGCTGGATAACCATGTTTTGGCCTCCTCGTTTTTTGCACCCACTTATTAGCCTTCTCCTTATATATAGCCACGACCGGCCTCTTCTCATTCTCCTCCCTTTCCATCAGCTTCCTCCTCTCGCGACCTTATGCCACTCGAGCTCCGCCGCCGCCATGAAGCACCTCGTCCTCTTCATCCCTGGGCGCTGCATCAACCTGTGTCAGATCAGAGTACTCCAGCGCTCCACCGCAGTTGGATCTGCATCTATAAGTGCTCCTCCTTCAATGCTTCAGATTGCATTAGGGTTCGGGTGTTCTTCGTGTTCTTCGAAGTCCTTTCTTAGTTCTTGAACCGTAGCACCCTTTGATCTAAAAACGGTGTAGAACTTGTGCTGTAGTAGTTTTGCCCTTTCTTTCAATACCAGCGGCCCCTTTTTCCTTGAAAAGAGATCTCATTAGGGCTTATGAACTCCCCTGTACTGGTTTTAGGTCTTGATTTATTTCCTTTTTCTGAACTGCCGCTGATCCAAAATAATAATTGCAATCTGTGAATCCTGTTTGCACGGTACTTAGCCAAAAACTGCATCTTGATAGATCCACCTAGTCATGGGGGCTCATATCACCGGCTATAGTTAAGTTCAATGCTCAACAGATTCTTGTTTTGATAGACATCAAACTACTCATGGCGGCTTATATAACCTGTTGTAATTAGTCATAGACCATTAGGCCCCTTTTTAAGCCGCCATTCTGAATATGTGCTGTAACACTTTCCTTTTGGCTTAAATTTGAACTGGCAATTTTGTTCTTTTTATTTTTAGGCTTCCTTCTTCATAATGCCGCCTAAAACCACCACTTCCTGTAACTGGGTTTGCTCCATCGCCACGGAGAACACCCTTCAAGACTTTGTGAAAACCGGTTACTTGCTAGAGAAGTCCATCATGTCTTATCGCGCCCCTAAGCCGGAAGAAGAAAAACCTCAGCCAAAGGAAGGCGAAGTCATTGTCTTCACTGATCATATGAACCGGGGCTTCTCACCGCCCGACTCTAAATTCTTCCGGGATGTTCTGCACTTCTTCAACCTTCATCCTCAAGACATCAGACCCAATTCCGTGTCAAACATCTGCAGCTTCCAAGTGTTCTGCGAAGTACCTTCAAGAGGAGCCCACTGTGGAGTTATTCATAGAGTACTTTTATTTAAACCGCTAGAACGAGTACTCCAACGGACCTAGTTTGGAACTTGGCGGGATCTCAATCTAGCGAAGAAGATACGCAATTTTCTCTTACGCGCAACTGCCGAGTCATCCAAAGGACTGGAACCAGACATGGTTCTACTGCCAGGATACTTCTCCGGCTGGTGAGAACAGGCTGCCCGGCTTTCGCGCCCTGCGTCTGCAATCAAACCATCCTCTCGCCGACAAGCTGACAGCTGCTGTCGCAAGAAACTCACCCCTACCATCGCCAAGGTCAAGGTTCTGCCGGGAAACAACTTAACTGGCATTGACTTGGTGCGATGCTGGGTCGCTTGGCGGATTATCCCCTTAATTCGTTGTTTCGGCTTAATGTGCACCTACACCGATAGCACAAACGATCCACTACACCACAGCTCCGAGGAGTTAACTGATGATACCATCAATGAGATGACAAAATCTCTTTTGAACGAGAGCCCGGCTGATTGCTGCAAAGTGGGCCTAAGCCCTTTCTGCGTGTCTGAACTGGCACCAGAAGTAAGCCGCCAAACTAGCTATTTCACTTTCATCTTTAATACTTTGTCTTAATTCAACTCTAATGATTTTCACAAGCTGATGACGACTTCTGGAAGAAAGAATATGGCCATGAGGCTGCAAAAAGAGCCAGGATGGCCAAGAAAGCCGCCAGGAGAGCCACCACCAAAAAGAGGGGAAAGAAGCCCAGTGCTTCTGAATTTCTTCAACTGGAGGACACCTATGAGTCCGAGGTAGATCTTGATTCTATTGGCTCTTTTTTCAACCATCTTATTGACACTGACAATCATCAGGATGACACGGGAACGAGTCAGGGAGTGGAAGAAGAGGTAACTATCATTTCCTCCGACTTCGAGCCTTTGCCAAGACAAAAAATCCAAGGAGTAACCCGGAAAGTAAGATTTTCACACCCCTTAGCTCATCTGGATCCTCACTTTATTTTGAAGCAACAGCAGCACAAGAACTGGCGACAGACTCGGACGAGCAAGGATGTAGAACTCTCCTCCGGCTTACCGAATACGCCGAGGAAGCGTCGAACTAAGGTCACCCCCGAATTAAACTCTTTTTATTCTTTGGCGGGTCTCACTCGCCGGCCACTCAATTCTTCTGACTCAAAATATCAGGAAACATCTCATTCCTCTTCCGACGACTCAATTCAATCTAATATGCCGGCTTTCAAGACTTCTCCCGGGTAATGGCAATTTACTTATCATTTACTTATTATGATCCTTTTATGCTTATACTGACCTTTTATGACTCATGCAGTGGAAAAGCCAAGCCCAGGAAGAAGGCAAAGATGAATAAGCCGGTCGAAGATCCGAAAGTCAATGAGCAGGAGCAGCATACGACAACACCTGAAGACTCTGTTCCTTCCATGTTAGAGCCAGTTATTGATAACCCAATGATTTCTGACCCTCCTGTGGAGCAAGCCAGTGATGACCCTTTGAATCCTGAGGCATCCAATCCAGTGAAGACGACCGACACACAAGGCGATGATGTAGTGATCACCAAGACTGGCTTTAGAGAGCCGAGGAGGCCTACTGTTTTAGACAAGCATTCTGCCAAGGAAGAACACTTGGAGCAGCGCAAGGTGCGATTTGATGTTGCCAATTATGCTCAATTGAGCATTGGTGAAAAATATACTCAAGCTTTGTCAGTCAAGTACACAGCAGCCGCGAGCTTGAAGTTGACATGGTGAAGCAGATGCACCAAAAATTTGAGGTATGACCTCCTCCATTCTTTAAGTTATGCATATCCTGCCAGCCCCCAAGTTTACTACTTATGATGAATTTTGAATATGCTGTAGACTTGATTACCATGAGCTTGAATAATAACCTTTGGAAGAATTCTTTAAAAATCCGGCTTCAAATAGATATGTCTTGAATAGCACTGAACTCGTAGCCCCCAAGGGCCGGTTTAATCTGTATGAATGAGCTGGTCCTTCATACTCTTGCAAGTAGTACATAATTGTGTAGTTCTCGTGAGCCGGCTTTGGCTATTTGTAGTATGAACAGATCGTAATAAAAATGAGTAATATGCATTAGCCCCCAAGTGCCAAGTACTCTTGCTCGCAAAGTGCTTGGGACTTATTTACATAAGCCGCCACATAAGTAGAGATTTCGGTAGACATTAGCCCCCAAGTGCCAATTGTTGTTTCTTGCAGAAGACTTGGGACTTAATTTTTTGGACTAACGTTGATTTATGATTTTGATCCAGTGTATGAACAGATCACTACTTCTCAACTTCAATCAGAGCTGTCTGATTTGAAGACTCGTCTGGAACTGCAAGAGGCTAAGACCCAGAAGGCGAACTCAAAGTTCGAATTCAGTGTATCTGAGGCAGAAAAGCTGAAAGTCGGTGTTGAGGTTGAGAAAAATGCCTGGGCTCAAGAGAAAATTGCTTTGACCCAATGGGCCGAGAAGGCGGAGGCGGCTCTCCAGGAAGCGACCACTGAACTTAGCGGCCTAAAATGCTAGGTGTCTCAGATGGTGTCTGCTATCTTTGGTAAACCGCCGCATGACTCATAATTTTTGAATACCTTCTTTGTTGATATAAACTGCTTTTTAATCCCTCCATGACTATTATACAGGCCCCAGAAGCACCAATCTTAACAAAGGCATACTTGTGAAGCTGAAGGCGGTTTACACGCTAGTGGAGCAACTTTACACTGGTGCTTAGTGCGCATTGGCCACAGTTTCACCAGCTAATGAAATCCCCACTCTCTTGGTTGATGTGTTAAGGAAGCTTTCTGTTCTGCCTTAGAGGTTCAGTGAGATGAAGTGATCATGTGCAAGAGCCGGGGCTGTGACTGCTTTAAGCCGTGCCAAGGCATGGTTACCAGAACTAGACCCGGCTGACATCTCTATTGGGTATCCAAGCTTTAAGGAGGACGACACTACATTTGAAAAGAAAGACTTTGCCGCTTGCATGAAGAACATACATCCTGTAGCCAGTCTGATTGCCAGTAAGACAGACCTCGCCAAGTATCAACAGGCTTACGATTTGCAAAATCAGAAGATGCCAACTTCGTCTTACAAAGTGAAGGCCCTTACCCCCCAATCCGTAAGCACACTTTTGCTCCTGAAGTTGACCCGTCCAAGCTTATTGATGATGAAGCTGAGTCCCAAGCTTTGAGTGGCATTGACCGGTCATCACCAACCTTCTAGGAAGTAGGACAGGACGAAGAATCGGAGAGGGATGATCCGGAAGCGTCGGGCCATCAAGAAGATTGATCCGCTGGGCGGTTCATATTGTGTGACCTTCTGAAAAACAATTTAACCCTTTGGACTCCAGGAGTCATGTAATAGGGTAGAAATAACTTTGCTCTGCCGTGCCATCGTGCAAGTTTTATGCTCAACCCTGTTAAGCCGCCACTTGATACTTACCCTTGTAGGCTTTAAGATTTTTGATTGTTGTGAAAAAATTTCAATTTTATCCCGCACACAAGTAAATCAAAAGATCCCTTGGCGGTTTACCGCAGGGCGGGTCATAATATCTCATATGCAACCACGGATGCTTAAAGCAGTTATGAATAAGGCTATTTGAACCTTAATTGAAACATAATAATGATATCATACCTGTGACATAGAATTGCACTGCCGGTTTACGATAGTTGTGCAGTAAGGGTGAGCACCCAAAGCTCTTTAGAAGCCAATATGTCCATTTGTTGGATATCATCATAGATGTGCGGCTTGTCGCCTCTGTATTAAGCCGGATAATAGAAACCACGGTAAGCTTCAAATATGAGCTGTGAAAGTAAAGGCTGCATGACCGAAATTACTTTAAACGAAAAGGCAAGATAGCATCAAGAAGAACCGGAAAAAACTTCAGGAAATCAAGCCAAATGTCAAAAGCAAGGCTATGGTTCGAATACGACCAGGAAGCCGGACCAAAAGGGTTAATAGCTATGATTCGAATACGATCAGGAAGCCCCCTAATGGTTTTTGGCATTGCGCCGATTAAAGGGGTACCGACAGCTATGATTCGAATACGATCAGGAAGCCCCCAGTGACCAAAGTGTTCAACGGCGATGATTCGAATACGATCATGAGCCGGACCAAGAGGGGTTAAAGCTGTGATTCGAATACGATCCATCCCCCAAGTGATCAAAGTGTTTATGGCTATGGTTCGAATACGACGAGGAAGCCGGACCAAAGGGGTTACAACCATGATTCGAATATGATCAAGCCCCCAATGATCAAAAATTTTAACGGCTATGATTTGAATACGATCATGAGCCAAACCAAGAAGGGTTAAAGTTGTGATTCGAATACGACCAAGCCCCGAAATGATCAAAATGTTTGCGGCTATGGTTCGAATACGACCAGGAAGCTGGCCAACAGGGGTTAATAGCTATGGTTCGAATACGACCAGCCCCCAGGCAGTCTTTGAAATTATGATGATGAAGACACATGATTATTGAAGATGAAACAACAGAGACCCTGCTTTTATTATAATCATCATAATATATACATCATCATAAATATGTACATCATAAGAGTCGGTGGCTCAAGTGTAGTAAGGCCAAAGATGAGCGATATTCCATGGCCGACGGGTCTCCTCCTCCGACTTACGTGAGTCTTTGTGCTCTCGAACATCGATAAGGTAGTATGACCGGTTGTTCAAATTCTTGCTGACCACAAAGGGCTCTTCCCAAGGTGGAGATAACTTGTGCATATCAGTCTGATCCTGGATGAGCCGGAGCACCAAATCACCTTCCTGAAAGGTTCTGGATTTAACCCGGCGGCTATGGTAACGGTGCAGACTTGTTGATAAATCGTTGAACGGGCTGCCGCTGGATCACACTTCTCATCTAACAGGTCAAGTGCATCCTGATGTACTTGTTCATTATCAGCTTCAATATAAGCCGCCACGCGAGGAGAGTCATGACGGATGTCACTAGGGAGTACCGCCTCTGCTCCATAAACCATGAAGAAAGGCGTGTAACCCATAGATCTGTTGGGGGTAGTGTTGATACTCCATATCACAGAAGGTAATTCCTCCACCCAACAACCCGGCGTCCGTTGCAAAGGAACCATAAGCCGGGGCTTGATGCCTCTCAAAATTTCTTGATTGGCTCTTTCAGCTTGACCATTGGATTGGGGGTGAGCTACTGATGATACATCAAGTCGAATATGCTCAAGTTGACAAAACTCTTTCATAGCACCCTTGGATAAGTTAGTGCCATTATCAGTTAGAATACTGTGGGGAAAGCCAAAGCGAAAAACCACCTTTTTAATGAATTGAACCGCCGTTATCGTGTCACACTTACTGACCGGCTCTGCTTCCACCTACTTTGTAAATTTGTCAACCGCCACCAAGAGGTGGGTCTTTTTGTCCTTGGACATTTTAAAAGGCCCAACCATATCAAGCCCCCAAACTGCAAACGGACAAGTAATTGGAATCATCCTCAATTCATGAGCCGACACATGAGCTCGCCGTGAAAACTTCTGACAACCATCACATTTACTGACAGCGTGAGCCGTCAGCCAATAAAATCCATGACGAAAAGCTTTGGCCACAAGGGACTTTGAGCCAGCATGATGACCACAATCTCCTTCATGAATCTCACGAAGAATCTCACAGCCCTCCTCAGGAGAGACGCAATGCTGAAATGCCCCAGTGACACTGCGATGGTGTAACTCGCCATTGGCAATTGTCATTGACTTAGACCACCGGGTTATCTGCCTGGCCAAAGTCTCATCCTCAGGTAACTTGCCCCGGGTCATATAAGCCAAATATGGCACTGTCCAATCTGGGATAGCATGAAGAGCCGCCACCAATTGTGCCTCCGGATCAGGGACAGCCATATCTTCCTCTGTAGGTAACTTGACAGAAGGGTTATGCAGAACATCCAAGAAAGTGTTAGGCGGCACCGGCTTACGCTGTGATTCCAACCGGCCTAAGGCATCAGCCGCCTCATTTTTCCTGCGATCAATATGCTCCACTTGATAACCCTTGAAGCACCCAGCAATAGTATCAACTTCGTGGCGATAAGCCGCCATGAGTGGATCTTCAGAATCCCATTTGCCTGAGACTTGTTGAGCCACCAAGTCTGAGTCGCCGAAACATCTCACCCGGCTTAAGTTCTTCTCCTTAGCCATCCAAAGACCATGTAGCAAGGCTTCGTACTCAGCTGCATTGTTAGTACAGGGAAACATCAACCTTAGAACATAACAAAACTTGTCGCCTCGAGGGGAAGCTAAGACAACTCCAGCCCCCGAGCCCTCCAATTGCCTGGACCCATCAAAGTGAATAGTCCAATATGTGTTATCTGGCTTCTCTTCAGGCATCTGCAGTTCTATCCAATCGTTGATGAAATCCACCAGTGCTTGAGACTTGATGGCAGTGCGAGGCATATATTTTAAACCATGAGGCCCAAGCTCAATGGCCCACTTGGAGACTTGTCCTATGGCTTCTCTGTTTTGAATAATATCTCCTAAAGAAGCAGAACTAACCAGAGTGATGGGATGACCCAGAAAATACTGCTCAAGCTTCCGGATGGCCATGAACACCCCATAAACGAGCTTCTGCCAATGTGGATATCGCTGCTTAGACTCAATAAGCACCTCGCTGATATAATAAACCGGCCGCTGAAACAGATACTCCTTGCCAGCCTCTTTCCGTTCCACCACAATGGCTACACTGGCAGCACGGGTGCTAGCAGCCACATATAACAATAATGGCTCCTTACCAATGGGAGCAGCAAGGACTGGCGGCTCAGCTAGCTGCCTCTTCAAGTCTTCAAAAGTGTCATTAGCAGCATCACTCCAGACGAAGTTGTCTGTTTTCCTCATCATCTGATATAGCGGTATGGCCTTCTCACCCAACCGGCTTATGAACCGGCTTAAAGCAGCAATATGACCCGCCTGGCGCTGAACATCATTGATACACGCTGGCTTTGCCAAGGAGGTGATGGCCTTGATCTTCTCTGGGTTAGCCTCAATGCCTCTATTGGAAACCAGAAAACCCAAAAGCTTGCCTGCTGGCACACCAAAAACGCACTTGGCTAGGTTAAGCATCATCTTGTAGACCCGGAGATTATTGAAGGTTTCTTTCAAATCATCTATCAAAGTTTCCTTCTCTCTGGATTTCAACACAATGTCATCCACATAAGCATGAACATTGCATCCAATCTGACTGTGAAGACAATTCTGCACACATTGCTGATAAGTCGCCTGGGCACTCTTGAGCTCAAAAGGCATAGACACATAGGAGAAGGCTCCATAGGGAGTAATAAAAGTTGTCTTCTCTTGGTCCTTTACTTCCATCGTGATATGATGATAACCAGAATAAGCATCCAAAAAACTCAAACGCTCACAACCCGCCATAACATCAATGATTTGATCAATACGAGGGAGAGCAAAAGAATCAGCCGGACAAGCCTTGTTTAAGTCCATGTAATCCACACACATGCACCAAGTGCCAATCTTCTTAAGCACTAGCACCGGGTTAGCCAACCACTCTGGATGAAAAACTTCAACAATGAACCCAGCCGCCAAGAGCCGGGCCACTTCTTCACCAATGGCCTTACGCCTCTCCTCGTTGAACCGACGGAGGAATTGCCTGACCGACTTAAATTTCGGATCAATATTGAGAGTGTGCTCAGCGAGTTCTCTCGATACACCGATATGTCAGAAGGTTTCCATGCAAAGATGTCCCGGTTCTCATGGATGAAATCGATGAGCGCGCTTTCCTATTTGGGATCCAAGTTAGCACTGCTATTGAACTACTTGGATGAGTCGCCATGAACAAAATCAACCAGCTTGGTGTCATCGGCCGACTTAAACTTCAGCACCGGATCGTGCTCTGTAGTTGGCTTTTTCAAAGATGTCATATCTATCGGGTCAACATTGTCCTTGTAAAACTTCAATTCCTCCGTTCCACAGACAGACTCAGCATAAGCAACATCACCTTCTTCACAATCCAGGGCTATCTCCCGACTCCCATGCACTATGATGGTCCCCTTATAACCCGACATCTTGAGTTGTAGATAAACATAACACGGCCGCGCCATGAACTTGGCATAAGTCGGCCGTCCAAATAGAGCGTGGTATGGGCTCCTAATTTTGACCACTTCAAAGGTTAACTTCTCAGCCCTAGAATCATGCTCATCTCCAAAGGCCACCTCCAGCTCAATCTTTCCCACCGAGTACGCCGACTTGCCAGGCACCACTCCATAGAAAACAATGTTGGATGTATTAAGATTTTTATCAGTTAACCCCATGCGACGGAAAGTCTCGTAATAAAGGATGTTGATGCTACTACCTCCATCCATGAGTACCTTAGTGAATTAGTACCCACCAACTTGGGGTGCCACCACCAAGGCTAAGTGACCCGGGTTGTCAACCTGGGAGGGTGATCCACTCTACTCCATAGAATGGGCTGCTCAGACCATCGCAAGTAACGAGGAACTGCCGGCTCAACGGCGTTTACGACCCGCTTATGGAGCTTCTGGTCTCGCTTGCATAAACTTGTGGTGAAAACATGATACTGCCCACTGTTCAACTGCTTTGGATTACTTTGAAATCTGGATTGCTGCTGCTGCTGACCCCCTGTTCGGATTGCTGATTGTAACCACCCTGATTTCCTTGGTTATAACCACCATGATTACCTTGGTGGCCCTGGAAGCCGGAATTAGAACTGCCACCTCCATAACCCAGGCCATGAAGACCGCCGCCGCCTGAGCCACCACCAGGCCCCTGATTGCTTTGAAACGAGTCAGAATTATTGAAAGCCCTCATGATGGAACAATCCTTCCACAGGTAAGTAGCTGGTTTCTCCTGTGAGCCGTGCTTTGGACAGGGATCGTTAAGCAGCTTCTCAAGAGTAGGACCTGGTCCATTGTTCCAAGGAGGCGGCCTCCCCTTACAATGCTGATTATTGCCCTGTTCATTGGTGTTAGCCACAAACTCCGAGCTACCATCAGCCTTGCATTTACCGTTGCCCCCCTGATTCATCGGGTTATGCTGCTGACCCTTGGCATTGTCGTTCTTCTTTCCCTTTTCTTCTCATTGTCAGACTCGGGGTCCTTGGTACTATCAGAGTCGGCATATTTGATTAGAGCCGCCATCAGCTGCCCCATATCATTACAATCATGCTTGAGCCGCCCCAGCTTCTGTTTAAGGGGCAAAAACGGGATTTTTTTCTCCAACATTAAAACCGCAGAGCTGGCATTCATGTTATCAGATGAACGTATGATAGCTTTGGCCCGGCGCACCCAATGGGTCGTTGATTCACCCTCCTCTTGGGCGCAAGTAGCCAAGTCCAGAATCAACATGGGCTCCAAGGTATCTATAATTTTTTATTGTTCCATGCTGTTATATTATCATTCTTGGATGTTTTACAATCATTTTATAGTTATTTTATATCATTTTTTGGGACTAAACTATTGACCCAGTGCCCAGTGCCAATTGTTGTTTTTTCTTGTTTTTTACATCACAAGAAATCAATATCAAATGGAGTCCAAACACCGTGTAACTTTTTGTAGCTTTTTATGGACTAGAACACTCATGATGGGCTAGAGCAGCACCTGGGGGTGCCCCGAGGGGGGCACAACCCACCAGGGCGCGCATGGGCCCCCAGGCGCGCCCAGGTGGGTTGTGCCCACCTCGATGGCCTCCCGCACCCCCTCTTTGCCCTATAAATTCACAAATATTCCAAAACCCTTCGGGTAGCCCTAGATCAGAAGTTCTGCCGATGCAAGGCCTCTGTATCCCCGAGATCCAATCTGGACCCTGTTTCGGAACCTTGTCGGAGGGGGGAATCATCACCGGTGGCCATCTTCATCATCCCGGCGGACACCACGATGAGGAGGGAGTAGTCCACCGTCGGGGTTGAGGGTTTGTACCAGTAGCTATGTGGTTGATCTCTCTCTCTCGTGATCTATATCATGGGCTTTGTTAATATAGTCAGATCATATGATGTTTCTCCCCTTCAAAGTTTTTACTCGTCGGATTGAATATTCAGAGATGAGAACACATGATATATGTCTTGCAATATGAATACTTGAGGTGACAATGAGGTATCTTATTGATTCACTTGATATGTGTTATGCCATTCAATTCGCAGATTCCCGCGGTGATATTGGGGTAATCTATGCATACGGGTTGATGCACGTTTTTCTTCGACATAAACTATGGGGTCTCTTTATAGTTCTTTGTGTGGATTGAGTATTATGAATATGAATTTGCTTTGGTGTTATTCTAGTATGAACTCTAGGATAGATCGAATGAAAAAAATAGCTATGTGTTATTTTAGTACGAACTCTTAAAAATATCGAACGGAAAGAATAACTTTGAGGTGGTTTCGTGACCTACAAACAATTCCTATCTTTTGTTCTCCGCTAATAGGAACTCGGGAGTGATTCTTTATTTCACTTTGAGGGATAATCATATGATCCAACTATGTTAGCATTGTTGAGAGGTTGCACTAGCGAAAGTATGGACCCTGTGCCTCATTCTTAAGCATTGCAATACCGTTTTTGTGCCCGTTTACTATTTGATACATTGCTGTTTTTATTTATTCAGATTATAAAAATATATTTCTACCATCAATATTACACTTTTATCACCATCTCTTTGCCGAACTAGTGCATCTATACAATTTGCCATTGTATTGGGTGTGTTGGGGACACAAGAGACTTTTTGTTATTTGGTTGCAGGGTTGCTTGAGAGAGACCATCTTCATCCTACACCTCCCACGGATTGATAAACCTTAGGTCATCCACTTGAGGGAAAATTGCTACTGTCCTACAAAACTCTGCGCTTGGAGGCCCAACACGAGTCTACAAGAATAAAGTTGCGTAGTAGACATCAACAGTCTCCACGGGTTGTCCTGCGGACAAGCCTCACACCACGGAGCAGTTCTTCCCTGAGGTGGAGGAGAGAGCTCGGGTTACCGAGGCCATGTGTCCAAAAGACACTTTGTATTATTAGGTAGTACTTCAGAATGCCAAATTGATGGATGGGATGTTTAAAACATTATATTTTGCTTGAATGGATATGGCTTTAAATTCCATGTGTGTTTTTCAATTATTTTTACCTCATGGGTGACGGTTTTAAAATAAAAGTGGCCAGTGGTTGGCTTCAGCCCAAATGTAGATTATACAAAGGGTGTCGCGGAGGTAGTCTTCTGCATATAGGAACGAGGCAATCAGACTATAGTGGCTTGAGAGGTTTCAAGTAGTCCTAGTTGTTTGACTGTGGGGGCAGATGACCAGCCCCGGGTATGGGAAGTGGTCGGCCTAGTAGGTCGAGATCTAGGCCATGACACACTTGAGCTCAAAAGTAAAGCCCTTTGTTTAACACAGGTGATCTCTATCATCACATCACTTAACATGGTCTACGAATGGTCGGCCTATATGCGCTGACCTAGATAGTCAGTTCTCGACTTTCTCCACTGAGGCGCTCTGCCAATGAACCTGGTGGCACTATCACAGTGGTTCTCCCATTACACCCTTAGCCGAATTCATCGGGAACATAAGAGGTACACATAGGAGCTGGGCAGCCCATCTATTGACCAAAATCTAGGCTCGAAACTGAAGCATATAAAGCCAAAATCTAAGACGCCGAATACTCCGGACTTGTAATGCAATTGTACCTTTTTAAAGAACTTCTTCGTAGCGCAGGGGCCATGCTTATAAAGAAATACGACAAGGACCTTTAAAGGGCACGGTTTCTTTATTTCATAATTTCAAGCCTTTGCAGGCCCAGCTACAATAAGAGGAACTAAAAGGATACAACATAAAAAGAAAAGAAGGAAGAAAAATACAGGGCGGGTATTGACATTGGTCTTTAGGAACCCGGGACGCATCCTACCGCACGTCCGCGCTTTCGGGGTGTTGACCAGCTTGCAATCACCAATGGTGGTGATTTAAGTAGGACTGGTGCAATCACGGTCCTTTATGCACTTCAGCCGTTTATTGGTCGAGCCCCTTGAAGGAGGTCTTGTAGGAGTCTGCTTGTGTGGTTTAAGCCACATTGATAAATTCATGATTGCCGGCTCTTTGATAGAGGCCTGCTGATATGAAGGTTTGAGGCCACGTTGACCATCGGTCGAGTCGTTTCGGCGTGTTGGTGAATTTTGGCTCCTCGGCTGCCCAGGGAATCTTGAGTGCCAAATTATGCACCATTGGGACATAGTGCCCCATCCAGAGAGGGCACACAAGGAGCCCGTATCCCTATTTAGGGTGTGCAGGTATGTGGCTGAGGTCAATTTGTGCGGATCGGGTGTGCTTCGAAGAGATAGCGGCGCGTTTATCACCGCGGGCTGCCTTCTCGGACGCCTGTACCTAGGCTGCAAAAGTTGGGCTCTCATCCTTAGTCCGGAGCAAGCACTCGGTGTTTCCCTTGACTATTATAAAACCGTTGGGTCCTGGCATTTTGATCTTGAGATAAGCATAATGTGGGACTACATTGAAGCACGTGAAGGATGTGCGCCCTAAAATCTCATGTTATCTACTTCGGAACGAGATGATGTCGAAGATTAACTCCTCACTTCTAAAGTTCTCGGGCAAGTCGAAGACTACCTCCAGGGTGATCATTCCGGTGCAGCGGGCTTTGGCACCTGGGATGACACCTTTAAAGGTGGTGGTGCTCCGCTTGATTCGGGATGAGTCGATGTCCATCTTCCTAACCGTGTCCTCATAAATGAGGTTGAGGCTACTGCCTCCGTCCATAAGGACGCGTGTCAGATGGTAACCATCGACAATTGGGTCCAGGATGAGCATCGCCGATCCGCCATGCCTAATGCTAGTCGGGTGGTCATACTTATCAAATTGATCAGGCAAGCCGACCAGGGGTTGAACTTTGGGGCCACTGGCTCCAACGCGTAGACATCCCAAAGTACTCGCTTCCTCTCCTTTTTAGGGATGTGGGTAACATAGATCATGTTGACCTTTGTTTCCTCGTCGGGAAACTTCTTTTGGCCTCCATTATTGGGCCGTCGAGGTTCATCCTCATGTTCGCTGCGGTTTTGGGTTTTACTTGGTCCCATTGCCATGACCTTGTCGCCTTGTTTAAAGACCCAGCAATTCCTGTTAGTGTGGGTCGCTGGTTTGTCATGGGTGTCATGAATTTTGCACGGTAGGTCCAGGATCCTGTCGAGCTGGCTAGGTTGGTCTTTGTTCCCTTTAAAGGGCTTCTTTTTTATGTTCGGATTTAGGTCCGGTGAACCCCGCATTGACCGCGGCGTCTTCGGTATCGCTTCCACCATTTCTATACCTATGCTTGTTTTTTGGCGCTTGGTTTTTCCATTGGCGTCCTGTGTTTCGGAGGTGCCTGCCTCGTCATTGTGAGAACTGCATGCAAGCCAACTATCCTCTCCCGTGCAGAAGCGAGTCATCCACAAGATGAGGGTAGCCATAGTTCTCGTCTTATCCTGGCCGAGCTGACGAGGCAACCATTCATCTCGGATATTGTTCTTGAATGCGGTGATGGCCTCAGCTTCGGAGTAGTCTATGATCTAGTTCTTCTTGGTGAGGAACATGTTCTAGAATTTCTAGGCTGATTACCTGGCTGCTGGGTGACACGACTGAGGTCATCGGCATTTGGAGGTCGGACGCACGCACCCTGGAAGTTTGCGCGAAAAGTGTCCTCGAGGGCCTCCCAGCTGCCAATGAGTGAGGAGGTAGGCTATTAAGCCAATGACCCGTTGGCCCCTTTAGCTTGAGTAGTAAATATTTAATGGCATGGAGATCGTCTCCATTGGCCATGTGTATATGGAGAAGGAAGTCCTCGATCCACACTGCTGGATCGATGGTGCCATCGTATGATTCTATATTGATGGGCTTGAATCCTTCAGGGAATTGATGTTCCATCACCCTGTGTGTGAAGCATATCGGGTGGGCCAGACCTCGGAACCAAGGAGCATCTCGTTGGAGGTCGGGAGAGAGACGTGAATATGCCTGGTCTTGGGCACGACCATTCTTGTCCAACCAGGCATCATAGCTGTCAAGCTTGGCGAGCGGGCGTCCTCTTGATCCGTAGATTGACCTAGGGGGTTCCCTGTTTGCCTCAATGCAAAGTCGAACTTCATGAAGGTTTAGGTAATCCATGGGCCCTTGCCATAACGACATGGAGGTGGTCGGTCATGATGATTTACCGCATTGGCCTATCCTGCCCTCTAGGGGGTCGGTGATGGTCGTCGGTGAGCTCCTTGTCAATCTCCGGTAGGAGACGCCTGCGTGGGTATGATTTCGGCGCGCGACGGCGTCGGTCTTCCATGTCTTGTTCGGCGAAGAGCACTTTGACCCGCTTTTCATTTAGTGCGTCGGTGTTATCCTATAGCTACTGTTGCTTATGTTTCATCCTCCGAGCCGTCGTAATGAAGCACCAACGGATGCGCTCTTGCTCAAAGGGGTCTTTGGGGACGACAAAATCCTCGATGCCGTGGCTTTCATCCTCCTCATATTCCGGCATGTAGTTGTCATCGACCCCTTTAAAGAGGTCGCCAGGATCTGAATCCTTGAGATGCCCTTCGGGTGCATTCCACCCTGGGGAAGCTTGATGGTTTCCCTCGGGGTTATGGCGTCACCTGCTTCTGTGTGGCTGTTATTGGCAGTTGCATTATTACCTCTAGGCTCCCCATTGTTGCCTCTTCTGCGTCTTCAGTGACGTCTTGGTTGGGTATTGGGGGTGTCCACCATGTGGACATCGTAGGTAGATGTAGCAGTCCACCTGTCGATGTTTACAAGGGGCGAGGTGTCATATGCGGGGACATCGGCATCTTCATCCATGTCCGTGGCCTCACCGTAGTCTAGTACATCGGTTAAATCATCGACTGTGGCAACTAGGTGGGTGGTGGGTGGGATGTAAATTTCCTGATCGTCGGCTTCAAGTTTGACCTGATCATAGAACATTCTACAATATCGGTAAGACCAAGCACATCACATAAAGATTTCAGAATTGTGGAAACACTAGCACCCAAATCACATAAAGCAAAGCACTCATAACTTTTAATATTAACTTTAATGGTAGGTTCCCATTCATCATGCAATTTTCTAGGAATTGAAATCTCTAATTCCAACTTTTCTTCTGAAGCTTTCATCATGGCATCTACGATATGTTTAGTAAAAACTTTATTTTGTTCATAAGCATGGGGTGAATTTATCATGGATTGCAACAAGAAATACATTCATTCAAAGAGAAATTATCATAATTAAAGTCTGTGTACTACAAAAGAGTGAGCACATCACTAGTGAAAGTTTTGACCTCTCCAAACCCACTTTTATCAATTTTCTCATCAAGATTTTCAGCCTCCGAATTATCGGGACGCCTTCTAGCTAAAGTTGACTCTTCTTCAGTCCCTTTATCAAAAATTTAATTTTACTAAACAAGGAATCAATAGAAGAAACACCAATCATTTTAAGATCTTCATCATTATTATGAAAGCAATCACTAGAAAACGCTCCTTCTAAAAATTCTCTTTTAGCTCTAAGCATAGTTGTTCTTTTCTTACTTTCATCCATGGAAACATATAAAGTTTAAATTGACTCATTAATATCAACCCTGGGTGGAAAAAATTTAATCTTGAGATTTTCTACATCATGAGAAATTCTATCAATACTCCAAGATATATCATCAATCTTATTCAACTTTTCTTCTATCATAGTATTGAAAGCTTTTTGAGCATTGATAATTTCTTTAATATTATTCTCAAGATCAGAGAGGTTCCTATTATTATTATAAGAAGAATTGCCATAGGAATTACCATAATTATTAGAGGAATTTCCAGGAAAAGGCCTAGGATTAAAATTACCTCCATAAGCATTGTTATTAAAATTGCTTCACGAGATAAAATTCACATATATGGAATCGCTATTTTGCTCAATCAAAGTAGACAAAGGCACATCATTAAGATCAATAGGAGCACTTTTATTAGCAACCATTTTCATAAGAGCATCAACTTTTTCACTTAACGTACTAATTTCTTCAACCGAATTAACTTTTTTATTTAGTAGGTGCTCTTTCAGTATGACATTGTGAATAGTTTTCCATAATATTATCTAGCAATTTAGTAGCTTCACCAAAAGTAATCTCCAAAAAAGTACCACTTGCGACGGAATCTAAAAGATTTATAGAAACAAAATTCAATCCAGCATAATTTTTTGTATAATCATCCAAAGATTTAAACCATGAGTAGGACAATTTTCGTAGCATCAACTTCATTCTTTCCCATGACTGTGCAACATGTTCATGCAAAAGTTGCTTAAAATTCTTGATTTGAGTCCTAAGGGAAATAATTTTCGTGGGTAGAGAGTACTTAGTAATAAAAACATCTTTGCACTTATTCCAAAAATCAATACTATTGCGAGGCAAAGAAGAAACCAAAATTTTGCACGATACCTCAAAGTGAAAGGAAATAATTTCAACTTCGCAATATCATTGTCCACATCTTTTTTTCTTTTGAATATCACACAATTCTACGAATATGTTTAGATGGGACACGACATCCTCATTATGAGTACTGGAAAATTGATCTTTCATCACAAGATTCAACAACACAGTATTAATATCACAAGATTCCGCACTAGTGGTGGGAGGAGCAATCGGAGTTCTAATAAAATCATTATTATTGGTATTGGAAAAATCACACAATTTGGTATTTTCTTTAGACATCATGACTATGCAAAGAAAAAGATAGATCTGACGAGAAATTAGTGAACGAAAAAGAAGGCGAATAAAAGGAAAATTTTGTGAAGTGGGGGAGAGGAAAACGAGAGGCAAATGGCAAATAAAGTAAATTGCAAGGAGATGAGATTTGTGATTAGGAACCTGATAGATGTTGATGATGTCTCCCCGGCAACGGCGAAAGAAATTCCTTTCAATGCCGCTTGAAACTGCGTCGGTATTTCCCCAAAGAGGAAGGGGTGATGCAATACAGCTATGATAGGTATTTCCCTCAGTTGTGAAACCAAGGTATCAATCCACTAGGAGAACCAAGCAACACTATGTAAACGATACCTGCACACAAAGAACAAATACTTGCAACCAACGTGTAAGAGGGGTTGTCAATCCCTCCATGGTAAAAAAGATTAATTTGTGGTAGATTGGATAAATAGCTTTGGATAAAACACGAAAGAAAATAAATAATAAAAAAGTGCAGCAAGGTATTTTCGATTTTTGGAATAATAGATCTGAAAATAAAAGCGAATAAAATTTTATCTCAAAGCAAATATGATAAAGAATAGACCTAGGGGCCGTAGATTTCACTAGTGGCTTCTCTTGAGAAATAGCACACTATGGGTAAACAAATTACTATTGGGCAATTGATAGAAGATCGAACAATTATGACGATATCCAAGCCAATGATCAATATATAGGCATCACGTCCAAGATTAGTAGACCGACTCCTGCCTGCATATACTACTATTACTCCACACATCGACCGCTATCCAGCTTGCATCTAGTGTATTAAGTTCATGGAGAAACGGAGTATTGCAATAAGAACTATGACATGATGTAGACGAGATTTATTCATGTAGGAATAGCCCGCATATTGTTATCCTTTATAGCAACGATACATGCATGTCTTGCTGCCCCTTCTGTCACTAGGAAAGAACACCGCAAGATCAGACCCATCACAAAGCACCTCTTCCCATGGCAAGAAAAATCGATCTAGTTGGCCTAACTAAACCAAAGATTTGAAGAAGAAATACGAGGCTATAAATAACCATGCATATAAGAGATCAAAAGAAGACTCAAATAATATTCATGGATATAGATATGATCATAAACTCAAAGTTCATTGGATCCCAACAAACAGACTGCAAAAAAGGGTTACATCAAATAGATCTCCAAGGGATCATTGTCTTGAGAATCAAAAGAGAGAGAGGAAGCCATCTAGCTACTTCTTACGGACCCTTAGGTCTATGGTGGACTACTCATGCATCATCGGAGAGGCACCAATGAGGATGATGAACCCCTCCGTGATGGTGTTAGATTGGATCTCGTGGTTTTAGAACTTGTGGCTGCTGGAATTGTGTTTGGTCGACTCCTCGAGGGTTTCTGGAATATTTGGGAATTTATAGGGTGAAGAGGCGGTGCAGGGGGGATCCATGGGCGGCACAACCCCTCTGGGCACGCCCGAGCTCCTGGGTGCACCCTGGTGGGTTGCACCCACCACAGGCCTCCCCTATGGTACTTTCTTGGCCCACTAGGTGTCTTTTGGTCCAGAAAAAATCTCCAAAAAGTTTCGTTGCGTTTGGACTTCGTTTGGTATTGATATTCTGCAAAGTAAAAAACAAGCAAAAAACAGTAACAGGCACTTGGCACTATGTCAATAGGTTAGTCCCAAAAATGATATCAAGTTGCTATAAAATGATTGTAAAACATCCAAGAATGATAAGATAACAGCATGGAACAAGCAAAAATTATAGATACGTTGGAGCCGTATTAGTCCCCTCTATGGGCTCAAACCTTATGGCTTATATACATGCCATGGAGGGTGTCTAGGGTTACAAGGTCGGTAGCTAGGAGCTAGACGGCGGCAGAGATCTTGGAGTATATGTCAAGTCTTCGGGGGAGGCAGTCTTGATCACGTCTCCAGCATACGTCCTCCGAAGTCCATCTCGACCACGAGTGAGGGCCCATCAGCCCAACCCGAGGAGAATGGGTCGGCTAGGTCAGGCCCCCCTAATCCAGGACACCATCAATGCCATAAGATGCATGTAATGTTGTCATACAACCGTAACAACATGTTTTCGTGCTATTACAGAATTGTTGTGGCGCAATATATAGATGGTACTCATGTGACTGCTAGAGTCCCGAGGTCACAGGCTGCAACATACATGGGTAGAAAGCACTACACAAGCCAAACTATGCTTGTTGTTGTTAAGTCCAATATGAAGTTCACATATATCTTAGCTCGCTGGGAAGGATTAGCCCTTGATGCTAACATTCTTACTGACATCATGGCCCGACCTAATGGCATAAGTATCCCCGATGATAAGTTCTACCTAGGAGATGCTGGATATTGCATGTCAACCTAGTTAGTGCTCTTCCAGTCTTCGGGAAAACTAGGTAACATCTGAATGAGTTCTGTTCTAGGAACTACCCTAGAACTACACATGAATTGTTCAATCTCAGACGCTCTAGGCTTAGAGTTACAGTTGAGAGGGCATTTGGAGCTCTAAAGAACAAGTTTATGATCCTCGATAAAGAACCTTTCCATCCTTTCCTCACACACATTAGGCTTGCATTTTCCATAACTGGATCCTATAATGGTGTTGTGATGAGCTTGTGCCGGAAGTGGAAGATGTGACAGCTGATTATGTTGATAAATCCGGCTATGGTGTGGAGCCACATGACAATGAAGCTTGGGAGAGAAAAGTGATGGATTAGGTTTAGGAAATGTGAGTAAATAAAGGTAACACAAGGATCAAATAAAGAAGGAACAACAGAAGAAGCAGCATCGAAGCAACAACAACAGAAGAAGAAGAAGCATCAAGACAAGAAGAATATGAGGATGGACTTCCCTTGGAACAACAAAAGAAGCAGCATCAAAGAACTTTTTCCTATTGAGGCATACGACTATTAATTTGTACTGCAATTTGTTAGTAACTAGGATGAGTTGTCATTTGTTTATTAGCTAGGACTGAACAATCCTTGTTTCATAGTGTGTAGGTAGTGTAATATGTGGCAAGGTCACCACTAGTGAGACCACAGCATAGGACGCAGACAACCAAATGCCGCGTAGTGCATCAGCTCAGTCCAACGCAAGCCACCAAACGCCAAGGGAAAATTGCTTCGCTAATGCAGCCAACATATATGCAGCCTACCAAACTATGCGTAGAACATGGTTTTTGCTTGTATTCACTCAGCAGGCCCAACTCAATCACAGATGCAAAACACCTAAAAAATGGTGCAACCTACCAAAGAGACATGCCCTTAAATCACCAATCGATCGGGTCCACGATGTCTATCATCACATATCGATGGCCCAAGGTGGTGCTTTTTAGAGGAACCAACCCCTCTAATTTATTGGTGATAAATCAATATGTCAATTAAGCTACAAGCATGTACACATGGGTGCACCAACATGGACCAACAAAGCCATGGGTAAGCTTGGATGTATGCATGCCTACATATATATGCATGGGTGCCTAAGGGCATGTGAATTGTTTTGCAATGCACTGGCATATTTGCTAGTTATTAATTATTTAGTGATGTCAAATGTGTGCCCCCTGCAACGATGTCGAATGAATTGAAACAACAATGTGGTTATTAAGATGGTTATATCTATAATTATGGATGGACGCCTATTTTTATGAAGCTTCTTATGAAGTTCAAATTTGTTGTTGACTATTTCACTGTAAGTTTATTTGTTTTGCTATTTGAAATTGGATGTTTCGCGCTTTGCTTTCCTAGTCAAAAGGTAGGCAACAATACGAACTAGTGATTACCATTTACAGTTTAAACCTCATGCATGAGAACAATACAAAAAGATTGAATCATCCAAGAGAACTGCAAATTATATTAAGGAAGAGGAAGTTTACACAACCAGTCGATACAAAAAATTTGCCTAGATCCATAAGATGAGCTTAACCTCTACTAATAGCTGACACGTCTCCAACATATCTATAATTTATGAAGTATTCATGCCATGTTTACAACAATTTTATATGGTTTTGGTATGATTTGCATGGAACTAACCCGGACTGATGTGGTTTTCAGCAGAACTACCGTGGTGTTGTTTTTTGTGCAGAAATAAAAGTTCTCCAAATGCAACGAAACTTTTTGACTATTTTTTGGAACAAAAGAGGCACTAGAAGCTTCGTGGGAGGGCCAGAAGAGCCACGAGGAGGGCACAACCCACCAGGGCGTGCTATAGGGGCCTGTCTTGCCCCGGTGGGTTGTGCTCACCTCGAGGCCCATCTTCGTGTGAAACTGACACAAAAAAACCTAACAAATAGAGAAACCATCATAAATAACCCTCGATCAGAAGTTCCACCACCAGAAGCCTCTGTAGCTATGAAAAACCAATGTAGACCCCGTTCCGGCACCCTGCCGGAGGGGGAAATCATCACTGGTGGCGATGTTCATCATCCTGGCGGCCACCATGATGAGGATGGAGTAGTCCACCCTCGGGGGCTGAGGGTTTGTACCAATAGCTATGTGTTTAATCTCTCTCTCTCTCTCTCTCGTGTTCTTGAGTTGGCACGATGTTGATGTATCACGAGCTTTGTTAATATAGTTAGATCATATGGTGTTTCTCCCTCTCTATCTTGTTGTGATGAATTGAGTTTTCCCTTTGAGATTTCGTTTTATTGGATTGAATATTTTTATAGATTTGAGAGCACTTGATGTAACTCTTGCTATGAATACCCGTGGTGACAATGGGGTATCATATTGATTCACTTGATATGTGTTTTGGCACTCAACTCGCGGATTCCCAAGGTAACATTGGGGTAATCTATGCATAGGGGTTGGTGCACATTCTCTTCTTTGTTTCTCTGGTAGAAATCTGGTGGCACTCTTTGAGGTTCTTTGTGTTTTGAGTATTATGAATCTGAAATTGTTTGATGCATATCGTATAATCAACTCACGGATACTCGCGGTGACATTGGAGTATCTAGGTGATATTAGAGTTGGTTGATGTGTATCATATGGTGTTATTTTAGTACGAACTCTTGGTTAGATCGATCGGAAAGAATAGCTTGGTGTTATTTTAGTATGAACTCTACGATAGATTGATCGGAAAGAATAGCTTTGAGGTGGTTTCGTACCCTACAAACAATTTCTTCTTATGATCTCCACTAGATAGGAACTTTGGAGTGATTCTTCATCGCACATTGAGGGGTGGTTATATGATCCAATTATATTAGCATTGTTGAGAGATTGCACTAGTGAAAGTACGGACCCTAGGCCTCATTTTCAAGCATTGCAATACCGTTTGTGCCCACTTTTGTTACTTGCTACGTTGCTGTTTTTTATTCTTACTATTACAAAAATATATATCTACAATCATACTACACTTATATCACCATCTCTTCGCCGAACTAGTGCACATATACAATTTACCATTGTATTTGGTGTGTTGGGGACACAAGCGACTTTTTATTATGGGATTTTTATTTCTGTGCCCTTGGTTCCTTAGCTCTACCCATTCATCCCCACGCTCTTAACTTTTGTTCACTTTTCCCCAATCCCTTGTCCGAAACCTCACTTTTCCCCACTCCCTTGTCCGAAACCCTCATAAATGGTCACAATGGAGGATGCCGTCGAGTCAAACCATTGACTGTTAACTCTGACTAGTGGGGCTGCACTGGACTTTGTCGCCCGTTGGACCTGACGAGTGGGGTCGCATTGAGACACGTCAGATGAGCTTGTCTGAGGGATCCCCTTGTGTGAACCTCGAGCCACTACAGCACCATGCCGCTTTACCCCCTCCGCCACCGTCATGCAGCCTCCGCCACTGTCATGCCCTTCAACCACTAACCCCATTTCGCCTCCGCCGCCATCGTGTCCTCCACCAGATCTACCCCCACACCCCCTCAGGATTAAGCAGCGATGTCGGGGGAGCAGGTTCTCAAGACCATCGACTGTGGAGAGGATTGGGTCGAATCGGCGGCAGATAATTCATGGATTACACCAGGGTAAGGGTCGTTTCCCCTCTAACTGATTTGCTGATTCATAAATTTGGCCCTATTTGACAGCTAGTCACGTGAATCGATCAAATTCTGCTGAATTGTTCCCGACCTAACTGTAACTTTTCCTTATTTGAATTGAGTAGGATTGATCATGTGCTTGCTTTTCGACTGGCGGTTAGGATGGAAGTTAGTGTGCTACGCGGTAGAAAACCACATATGATTACTGGAATTTTCTATCCAAAGGTGGCAGAAACAAGTATGTCGTTCAAAGATTTGCTCACGGCGCTCCAAAATTCTTCGTATGGGTGGAGCCCTGCTGATGCTATTGAATTGAAATTTTTTAGCAGTACCAAGCAACAATTTCTCCCACTAACTTGCGATGAGCATCTTGGATTGCTCTTTACTTTGAATGCTGAAAGACGCTTCGGTAAAATCCCTATCGAGGTGCTTCAGCCACGCAATGAACGTGACAAGGGGAAGGTTGTTCAGAAATCTTCTGTCTGTGCCAATAGTGAGCGCCCCAGCACTCCTTGTAGGTCAAAACCAAGCAAAGCTAGTTGTTCTAAAAGTAACAATATGTTTGCTGCCGCTTCTTGTGATGCTTCCCCTGTCACTGCTGCAACTGATGTAGAGCAAGATGCGGAGATAGATGAAGAGGTGCCTCGAAATGATGATGAGGATGAGAATATGTTCCCTCATATTATAGATACTATCAGTAAACAAGCAATGGAAGATGAATATCAGGAGGAACCTATTCGTCGTGCTAGATTTGATGACACTGTTGGCATCCTGGATATGGGGGTATCTAGCCCTGCCTGCCTGCGGCCCACCACGTGGCTCCATCAACGTCCTAGTACGGCCCGACATCAACACCAACACCACAAGACCCTCGTGAGGGGCCAAGCCTCGCGAGGCGGACAACGCCAAGACCCCCGAAGGAAGTGGCCTCCTCAGGAGGGCTCCTCAAGGGAGGAGAGTTCTATGCAAGCTACCTCATGAGGCTCGGCTGACGTGAGCCATGACGACCAAGGTCAGGCGGGCGCCAGACGGGCGCAGAGCGCAGGTTTCCTCTTCGGTGCAAAGGACGCAAGCCACAGGGGCGGAGTCCCGAGGAATCAGCCAAACGTTTCCACTCTGGTGCAATAAGACCAAGACCGCCAGGACGGCAGGATGGAGGTCATCGACGATCCCACTGCAGCGTCACAACTAGAGGCTTTTCGTAGGCGAAGACTACTTTTGTCAGGATAGACTGTACTACTTGTCCCCTTTCAAATCCCGCCGTTATGGAATCCCTTCCGGCTCATGTTTGGGAAGAGGACGAAGGCCACTATTAATAGGACTAGCCACCACCATAGGAAGGGGGCCGAAATTAGAACAAGTAGAGCACAACGCCAGCTCAAGAACACCTCTCCTATGGAGGCTTGTTCATCCACTGTACTTGCTCATCCATGGCCCTTCGAGGAATCCACCACACCACACTGGATTAGGGTGTTACACAACAACAGTGGCCCGAACCAGTATAAATCTTTGTGTCTCTTTGAGCTCGACGCACTAGGCCTAGGAGGATCGTGAGTAGGCAGGCTGGGCAGGTTGAGATCTCCGCATGCACCCCAGAGTTCGAACCTCTCAAGGGTTGACAGATCCCGTAATCTGACTTTTGGCGTGCCAGGTAGGGGTGCATCGGATCCTCTCTTCCGTCGTTCGATCCGCCTCCACTCCGACATCTCCATGGCCGAAGCACGCCGGGCTTGCACTGAGCGTCAGGCTGCAGTCGCCGCCCGCGTCTCTCAGACGGCTCTGGCGGGTGATGTTTGCACCCGCCGCGCTCCTTCTCCGGTGGCCAATGCCACCACGGGCCCTGCCGACCATGGGCAGCAAGCTTCGCTACACCCGTCGGTGCGCCATGAAGGCCGCACCGCTACTCCATCGCTGACCCCAGCAGCCTCGTCATCCCATGCGCATCGCGGCTAGGTGGACGCACAGGCCGCTCTGCTCATGGCGCGGGAGCTTCTTCGCTACCGCCCGGTGGGAGATCTCTACGAGGAGTGGCTTGAGCGCATCGCCGAGCTCATCAGCGTTGCACACGGTGGCTCTGACGGGCCGGCTCGCTCGCTGCCTCAGCAACCACCTGCAGCGGGTGACGTGGCGCACGGGGCTCCTCCACCACCTCCATCCCGGGGCGCCATCATCGAGCCAAGGCGTATGGCTCCATAGCGCGACCTGCAGCGCCAGGCGCCGGCTCGGGATGACGTGAGCGGCCAGGTGGTGCAGCGCCCCCAAGGGGAAGAGCGCGTGCTTCCAGTGCCCCAACACTAGGCTCACGTGCCGCCACATGAGGTGGCAGTGCGCGGGCACCAGGACCACGTTCAACCCCCTCGACGACCTCCGGTGGCCACGGCAGGATGGCACGCGTTCACTCCCGAGCTCAGCGACGTCGTCTGGCCAAGCAAGCTCAAGCCCGACCTGCCTCCGCGCTACGACGGCACCGCGGACCCCGCCAAGTTGTTGCAGCTCTATGAGCTGAGCATCGAGGCGGCCAACGGCAACGAGAAGATCATGGCAAACTGGTTCCCGATGGACCTCAAGGATGGCGCGCGTTCTTGGCTCCTGAACCTGACCGAGGGGTCGGTTTCTTCCTGGCAGGAGATGCGCAGCCGCTTCATCGCCAACTTCCAGGGCACTCGCGACCATCCGTCGGCCGCGGGTAACCTGCGACGCATCAAGCAGCAACCTGGAGAGACCCCACAGAAGTATATCCAGCGCTTCAACAACGTTCGCCTCAAGATCCCCAAGGTGTCAGACGAGGCCATCATCTCCGTGTTCACCGATGACGTCCGTGATGTCAAGATAAAGGAGGAGCTCGCCATCCACGAGGATCTTTGCACCGCTTTGGAGATGTTCAACATGGCACACAAGTGCGCAAGGGCTAAGGAGGGACGCCTCTCCCTCCTCAAACTCCTTGATGCTAAGCCAGAAGACAAGAAGACCAATACCAAGGACACGAAGCACAAGGGGCCAGCCGTGCTTGTGGCCGAGCCAGAGACCAAGCGCGATTGCGACCACCCCGAGTCATCCAAGGGCAAGCGGCCGTTCTGCGCCTTCCACAACACCAATGACTGCCAGGAGCTTAGGGCTCTCCGCGACAGGCACCTCGGTTGACGCCCCGAGCGCAACGATCGGGGCTACGGTCACGGAGGTGGCCAAGGTGGAGGGCGATGGCACGGACGCGACCATCGTCAGGAGTGGCGCGACCAGCCTCATGAGGATCGCTGGCAGGACCAGCCTCGCGAGGGAAACTGGAGGGAGCAGCCTCGTGAGGATCGACCTCGGGGCAATGATAACCCACAAGTGTAGGGGGTCGCAACAGTTTTTGATAAGTAAGAGTGTCGAACCCAGTGAGGAGCTAAAGGTAGAATAAATATTCCCTCAAGTTCTATCGACCACCGATACAACTCTACGCACGCTTGCCGTTCGCTTTACCAAGAACAAGTATGCAACTAGAAGGACTTTGTAGGTGTTGTTGGATAGGTTTGCAAGATAATAAAGAGCACGTAAATAAAAGCTAGGGGCTGTTTAAATAAAGATGCAAGAAAGTAAATATAGCGAGTATGGAAAAGTGGTGGTAGGAGTTGTGAAATTGTCCCTAAGCAATTGACTATGTTACTAGACCGGTAATCACTATTGCAATTCTATTTGAGGGAGAGACATAAGCTAACATACTTTCTCTTCTTGGATCATATGCACTTATGATTGGAACTCTAGCAAGCATCCGCAACTACTAAAGATTCATTAAGGTAAAACCCAACCATAGCATTAAAGCATCAAGTCCTCTTTATCCCATACGCAACAACCTACTTACTCGAGTTTGTGTTTCAGTCACTCATGAAGCCCACTATAAGCAAATCATGAACGCATTGCAACACCCTATAGCGGTAATCCCTCACGCTTGCGCGACACGAAGGGAACCATAGGACAACACCAATAATAAAACATGCAACTCAAACCAATCTTAGCAATTCATCAATCACCGATAGGACAACGGAAATCTACTCAGACATCATAGGATGGCAACACATCATTCGATAATAATATGAAGCATAAAGCACCATGTTCAAGTAGAGGGTACAGCGGGTTGCGGGAGAGTGGACCGCTGAATATAGATGGGGGAAGGTGATGGAGATGTTGGTGAATATGGCGGAGGTGTTGGTGAAGATCGCGGTGATGATGATGGCCCCCGACAATGTTCCGGTGCCACCGGAAGCAAGGGGGAGAGAGCCCCCCTTCTTCTTCTTCTTCCTTGACCTTCTCCCTAGATGGGAGAAGGGTTTCCCTTCTGGTCCTTGGCTCCCATGGGAGGTTGGATCTATCTCTCTGTTTTTGCCTTCTCAGATTCTACCCCTTCACCGTTTTTATATTCCCGGAGATCTGTAACTCCGATTGGGGTGAATCTTTTGCCCAGATTTTTCTCATAAAATTAGCTTTCTTGCGGCAAAAGAAGGGCATCAACCGCCTTACGGGTGGCCCACGAGAGCCCAGGGCATGCCCAGGGGGGCGCCCCCCTATCTCGTGGCCACCCCGGACACCGTTTCGCGTTGATTCTTCCTTCGGAAAATCCCAAATATTCCAAAATAATTCTCCATCCATTTTTATCCCGTTTGGATTCTGTTTGATATTAGTTTTCTGCGAAACATAAAACATGCAACACACAGGAACTGGCACTGGGCACTGGATCAATATGTTAGTCCCAAAAATAGTATAAAAAGTTGCCAAAAGTATATGAAACTTGAAGAATATTGGCATGGAACAATCAAAAATTATAGATACGACGGAGACGTATCAGCATCCCCAAGCTTAATTCCTGCTCGTCCTCGAGTAGTTAAATGATAAAAAAGATAATTTTTGATGTGGAATGCTACATAGCATAATCTTGATCATATGTCTAATCATGGCATGAATATTAAGACACGAGTGATTCAAAGCAATAGTCTATCATTTGACATAAAAACAATAATACTTCGAGCATACCAATAAAGCAATCATGTCTTTCCAAAACAACAAGGCCAAAGCAAGCTTATCCCTACAAAATCATACAGTTTGGCCATGCTTCATCTTCGTCACACAAAAATGCTCCCGTCATGCACAAACCCGATGACGAGCCGAGCAATTGGTTCATACTTTTTAACGCGCTTCAGCTTTTTCATCCCTCACACAATACATGAGCGCAAGCCATGGATATAGCACTATAGGTGGGATAGAATATGATGGTGGAGGTTTATATGGAGAAGACAAAAAGGGAGAAAGTCTCACATCGACGCGGCTAATCAATGGGCTATGGAGATGCCCATTAATTGATGTCGATGCGAGGAGTAGGGATTGCCATGCAATTGATGCACTAAGATCTATAAGTGTATGAAAGCTCAAACTAAAAACTAAGTGGGTGTGCATCCAACTTGCTTGCTCATGAAGACCTAGGGCATTTGAGGAAGCCCATCGTTGGAATATACAAGTCAAGTTCTATAATGAAAATTCCCACTAGTATATGAAAATGACAACATAGGAGACAATCTATATGAAGACCATGGTGCTACTTTGAAGCATAAGTGTGGAAAAAGGATAGTAACATTGCCCCTTTTGTTTTTCTTTTTTTCCTTTTTTTCTTTTTTCTTTTCTTTTTGGGTGGGCTTCTTTGGGCCCCTTTTTTATTTAGGCTTCTTTGGCATTTCCTTTTTTTCTCTTTTTTCTTTTTTTTCATGGGGCAATGCTCTATAATGATGATCATCACACTTTTATTTACTGACAACTCGATATTACAACTCGATACTAGAACAAAGATATGACTCTATACGAATGCTTCCGGCGGTGTACCTGGATGTGCAATGATCTAGCGTAGCAATGACATCAAAAAACGGACAAGCCATGAAAACATCATGCTAGCTATCTTACGATCATGCAAAGCAATATGACAATAATGCTCAAGTCATGTATATGATGATGATGATGGAAGTTGCATGGCAATATATCTCGGAATGGCTATGGAAATGCCATGATAGGTAGGTATGGTGGCTATTTTGAGGAAGATATAATGAGGCTTATGTGTGATAGAGCGTATCGTATCACGGGGTTTGGATACACCGGCATAGTTTGCACCAAGTCTCAAGGTGAGAAAGGGCAATGCACGGTACCGAAGAGGTGAGCAATGATGGAAAGGTAAAACTGCGTATAATCCATGGACTCACATTAGTCATAAAGAACTCATATACTTATTGCAAAAATTTATTAGCCCTCAAAGCAAAGTACTACTACGCATGCCCCTAGGGGGATAGATTGGTAGTAAAAGACCATCGCTCGTCCCCGACTGCCACTCATAAGGAAGACAATCAAAGAAACACCTCATGCTTCAAATTTGTCACACAACGGTTACCATACGTGTATGCTACGGGACTTGCAAACCTCAACACAAGTGTCTCTACAATTCACAATCACCCACTAGCATGACTCTAATATCACCACCTTTATATCGCAAAACTATTGCAAGGAATCAAACATATCATATTCAGCGATCTACAAGTTTATGTAGGATTTTATGACTAACCATGTGAATGACCAATTCCTGTCATCTCTCTAAATAGATATAAATGAAGCAAGAGAGTTTAATTCTTTCTACAAAAGATATGCCCACGCTCTAATAAATATAAGTGAAGCAAAAGAGCATTCTACAAATGGCGGTTTTCTATGTGGAGAGAAACAGGCAATCCAGACTTCAAATGATATAAGTGAAGCGCATGAAGCATTCTATAAAGCCATACTCAAAAGATTTAAGTGAAGTGCAATGAGCATTCTATAAATCAACCAAGGACTATCTCATACCAGCATGGTGCATAAAAGAAAAATGAAAACTAAATGCAAAAGACGCTCCAAGACTTGCACATAATGCATAAATGAAACGAATACAAAAACATACCGATACTTATTGAAGAAAGAGGGGATGCCTTCCGGGGCATCCCCAAGCTTAGACGCTTGAGTCTCCTTGAATATTTACTTGGGGTGCCTCAGGCATCCCCAAGCTTAAGCTCTTGCCTCTCTTCCTTTTCCTCATATCGAAACCTCCTCGTTTAGACACTTCATCCACACAAAACTTCAATAGAAAACTCGGTAAGATCCGTTAGTATAATAAAGCAAATCACCACTCTAAGTACTGTTGCAAACCAATTCATATTTTGTTTTTGCATTTTTTCTACTGTAATATAACTTTTTCATGGCTTAATCCACTAATAAATTGATAGTTTCATCAAAACAAGCAAACTATGCATCAAAAACAGAATCTGTCAAAAACAGAACAGTCTGTAGCAATCGGAACATCCAGCATACTTATGGTACCCCAAAAATTCTACCAAAATCAGGAAACATAAACAAGTTGTACATAAAGACAGTGCAAAAGAAATCAGAACCATTTGACATTCCAGTTAAAAATGTAAAATCGTGCACTATAGCCAAAGTTTCTGTCCTGCACCGTACAAACCAACAAGCATTGTAAACATCCTAAAGGCAAACCTTGGCACATTATTTTTATAATACAATGGAATTATACAAGAAGATAATTATTTTTGTTGAAAATTTTATGTAATCAAGATTCACAAAGTTTCCGTGAGCATGAACAAAGTTCAAGGGTAGCTCCCACTTCAACAATGCTTGTCTTTCTCACTTTCACTTTCCTTTTTGAAAAGTTTTTAGGTTCCCCTCTTTTTTTTGTTTTAAAACTATATAAAAGCACTCAACAGAAATAAATGACTCCCTAAAACTTCTGGGTTGTCTCCCTGGCAGCGCTTTCTTTAAAGCCCGGATCCCAAGATAATTACTTGAGCTAGGCATTTAGTGCTCAAGTAATGGATCCACCCGGATCCCAAGATATATCAAAGCCAATTTTAATTAACAATTATTTGGAATTTAGTAGTGAGCCCAAAGTAACATATATCAATTAATGACGAAGTCTAACTCTCTTCCTATGCATCGGCATGTCATAAAAGAACAATTCATGCACACATAGTAAAGGCCAATGCATAGTATAAGCAGTTTCTTGCAATTTCATAGTATGGGAAACATAGAGAGGTGGAGAAACAGTTCCTCTCTCATAATAATTGCAAGTAGGAGCAGCAAGCACATGCATATTACATTCATCAAAATCATCAAGTGCAATGTTAAAAGGCAACCCATCAATATAATCCTTAATAAGCACAAACTTCTCCGATAAAGTGTAGTAGGGAGAATTCAAAAAGATAATAGGACTATCATGCGTGGGTGCAATAGCAACAATTTCATGTTTAACATAAAGAACTATAGCAAGTTCATCTCCATAAGCATAATTCATATTGGCATCTTGGCCACAAGCATAGCAAGCATCATCAAAAATGGATATTTCAAGAGAATCAACGGGATCATAACAATCATCATAGCAATCATCCTTCGGTAAGCACGAAGGGGAATTAAACAATGTATGAGTTGAAGAGTTACTCTCATTAGAAGGTGGGCATGGGTAGCTAATCCGCTCTTCCTCCTTTTGTTCTTCGCTCTCCTCATCATCTTTTTCATCCAATGAGCTCACAGTTTCATCAATTTCTTCTTCCATAGCTTCCTGCAAAATATTAAGCTCTTCTTGGACAGCGGAGACTCTCTCAATAAATGCATTAATATAGTAATTGTATTCATAATTTTCATAGCAATATCTAAGTATAGCAAGATTTTCAGGCCTATAACCATCATCATCAAAAGCTTCATACTTTTCAAACAAAGCTTCAATTTCATAAGCAGCCTTAAAAGCAACAAATTCTTTTATTTGTTCCACATCATAGTAATCATATATACCATTAGCATAAGAAGCTAAGGTTTCATTATCATTAAATTTGCATGAAAAGGGAAGGTGTGGAGCCTTCATCATAGAGCAACAAGTAATATCATATCTCAAGCAGAGATTCCAGGCATACCAACGCAACATAATAAATTGATCCCATAATAGTTTCCCTTTTTGTGTCGAGCGATAATCCCTAAAGTATTCATGTTGATCCAACGTGTCTCCTATTATAAAGTTGAATGGGGTTTTCTCAGGATTATCAAAGTAGTACATAATATCTTTCACATAATGAGAATCGGGGTTTTTTGGAGTTACCACATCGACATGAGTAGCAAGTACCTCTAATTTTTTTGGTATTTTGTGTTCCATATCCATAACTAAAGATAGAGAACAACTAAGAACAGCAAATAAAAATTACTTAGTGATAAAGCAAACAAGCACACACGAGAATATTCACCCCACGCTATGAGTCCCCGGCAACGGCGCTAAGAAAAGGTCTTGATAACCCACAAGTGTAGGGGATCACAACAGTTTTCGATAAGTACGAGTGTCGAACCCAACGAGGAGTTAAAGGTAGAATAATTATTCCCTCAAGTTCTATCGACCACCGATACAACTCTACGCACGCTTGACGTTCGCTTTACCTAGAACAAGTATGAAACTAGAAGTACTTTGTAGGTGTTGTTGGATAGGTTTGCAAGATAATAAAGAGCACGTAAATAAAAGCTAGGGGCTGTTTAAATAAAGATGCAAGAAAGTAAATATAGCGAGTACGAAAAAGTGGTGGTAGGAGTTGTGAAATTGTCCCTAAGCAATTGACTATGTTACTAGACCGGTAATCACTATTGCAATTCTATTTGAGGGAGAGGCATAAGCTAACATACTTTCTCTTCTTGGATCATATGCACTTATGATTGGAACTCTAGCAAGCATCCGCAACTACTAAAGATTCATTAAGGTAAAACCCAACCATAGCATTAAAGCATCAAGTCCTCTTTATCCCATACGCAACAACCTACTTACTCAGATTTGTGTTTCAGTCACTCACGCAACCCACTATAAGCAAATCATGAACGCATTGCAACACCCTACAGCGGTAATCCCTCACGCTTGCGCGACATGGAGGGCACCATAGGACAGCACCAATAATAAAATATGCAACTCAAGCCAATCTTAGCAATTCATCAATCACCGATAGGACAACGGAAATCTACTCAGACATCATAGGATGGCAACACATCATTGGATAATAATATGAAGCATAAAGCACCATGTTCAAGTAGAGGGTATAGCGGGTTGCGGGAGAGTGGACCGCTGAATATAGATGGGGGAAGGTGATGGAGATGTTGGTGAAGATGACGGAGGTGTTGGTGAAGATCGCGATGATGATGATGGCCCCCGGCGGCGTTCTGGCGCCACTGGAAGCAAGGGGGAGAGAGCCCCCCTTCTTCTTCTTCTTCCTTGAACTTCTCCCTAGATGGGAGAAGGGTTTCCCTTCTGGTCCTTGGCTCCCATGGCGTGGGAGGGGCGAGAGCCCCTCCGAGATTGGATCTATCTCTCTGTTTCTGCCTTCTCACATTCTACCCCTTCACCGTGTTTTATATTCCCGAAGATTCGTAACTCCGATTGGGGTGAATCTTTCGCCCAGATTTTTCTCATAAAATTAGCTTTCTTGCGGCAAAAGAAGGGCATCAACCGCCTTATGGGTGGCCCACAAGAGCCCAAGGCGCGCCCAGGGGGACGCCCCCCTGTCTCGTGGCCACCCTGGACACCGTTTCGCGTTGATTCTTCCTCCGGAAAATCCCAAATATTCCAAAATAATTCTCCGTCCATTTTTATCCCGTTTGGATTCCGTTTGATATTAGTTTTCTGCAAAACATAAAACATGCAACAGACAAGAACTGGCACTGGGCACTGGATCAATATGTTAGTCCCCAAAATAGTATAAGAAGTTGCCAAAAGTATGTGAAAGTTGAAGAATATTGGCATGGAACAATAAAAAATTATAGATATGACGGAGACGTATCAGGCAACGCAGCCCTGCCTCCTCTGCCTCCACCACCAAGGAGGAACGAATATCACCACCAGGACGAGGGGCTGGGGGCTTCCAGGAGCCGCAAGCCATTGCCTGCATCTTGGGTGGCTCACAGGCCCCGGCTTCCCACCACGTCTTCAAGCAGTTCGAACGCGAGGTGAATGCGGCGCTCCCCAAGCCTGAAGCAACTCGCCCTCTCAAGTGGTCCCAGTGCGCCATCACCTTCAACTCCTTGGACCGACTCAAGTGTGCGGCCACCGCGGGCGCACTCCCCATGCTCTGCTCCCCAGTCATTAGCAACGTGACCGTCACCAAGACCCTCATCGATGGCAGAAGAGGGCTCAATGTTCTCTCTGTTCAGACATTCGACAGGCTCCAGGTGCCACACTACCAGGTTCACCCCACCAAGCCATTCTCAGGAGTGACCGTCGGATCGACACACCCGGTCGGGCAGGTTCGCCTCCCTGTCACCTTCGGCGAGCGCAACAACTACCGCACCGAGCTCATCAACTTTGACGTCGCCGATATCCGCCTACCCTACAACGCCATCCTAGGGTACCCAGCACTGGCCAAGTTCATGGCGGGCACGCACAACGGCTACAACATCCTCAAGATGCCAGGAAGCGGCGGCATCATCACAATCGCCTGTCAGGAGAAGGATGCAGTGTGCTCCCTCGAGCGCGCCTTCCAAGCTGCAGCAGTTGAGAACCCCGAAGACGAAGACGGCGCTCTCCCTCCTGAGGTCGCCCCCAAGACAAAGAAGCTACAACTGGGACATGGTCTCGTGAGGGAGCATCACTTGAGGATGCAGCGCTGAGCCTCGCGTCTCTGGACGCGGCACCTTCACCCATCGCATAGGAAGGCGCGCCCGGCACCCCTCTCAGGCTGGGCTCGGGGGCTCTCCTTTGGAGGGCCTCAGATTAGCCAATGTCGCGAGAGTGGCGCTCGGGCATCATGTGGAGGCACTCTTCAGAGCGTGCTTCCAAGGAGAAGGCAGCAGGCATGAGGCACCAGGCGTTCAAGAGTTCATCAGCAAGGCAATTGAGGAGATTCAGGAAGGAAGGGTTCTGCAAGGCGATCGTTGCTTGCCGCATGGCGCAGCTCACTGCCCTGGCGAGGGTAAGGAGTTCCACGTCTGCATTGACATCCCCGGGCTCAACAGGACCGCGTCTCGGCAGCTCATGTGGCCGTCTCGTGTTGGCCGATGCGAGGGACTCCCTCACAGCTATGTTTGCATGCCCTTTGGCCTGGCGGGCGCGGCTGAGGCGTTCTTGCGCTACATGAGGGACGCTCAGACAGCCTGCAAGGCCAGGCATGAGGCGCTCCTGGCAGAGATGGAGGAGCACCTTCAGGAGCCTCTCGGCCCCTCCGAGTCTCTCGAGGCTCGGCACCGGAGTAGCTCGTGAGGAACGGCTTCAATGGCGCGCGTTTTTTTGGCTATTTCAACAATTCTTCAGCAACGGTACCAGGTGATATCTCTCTAGCTCGTTCAGTTTGGGGGCGCCCTTCGAGCTGCATTATCCCCAAGCCATGTGGGTCCGTCCCTACGGCATGTATCCCTTCCGCATTTATCAGAGCCAGTTACAATCCTTTGCAAGTTACTTTTGAATTATTGACTGCCTGACCGGTGCTTCGTCGCTAAGAATGTCTCGCGCCCTTGCAAGCCGTCACGCAACCGCCTCATGACTAAGGACTGGCATGGCGTTTGTGCTTGGGTCCGTCCCTGCAGCGTCTCTAAACCCAAGTAGCTGAGCTCTGGCTCACGGGCTAGTTCCCATGTACATCACCTCCCGTGGCTCTTGGTGCCTTGTTCTCGCATGAGCTAATCGTGGGTGGATGAGTGAGGGCGCGTGACCCGGTGCCCCTGTGGCCACGGGAACCACGCGCCGGTTGTTTTTCTTCAGGATTGTTGCATGAGAAGACTGGGCACGGCGTCTGTGCTTGGGTCCGTCCCTACAGCGTCGATAAATCTAGTGGCTGAGCTCTATCTGGCGGGCCCGGTCCCGTTCACGTCACCTCCCGGGGTCGTTGGTGTCTGGCCTTCTCATGCAATAACCTCAGGAAACTCATTCGACGCAGGCTGCCTAACCATCTCGCAGGACCAATTCAAGCACCTCCAATCAAGACCAGGCGCAACCCACCTTGAGGTAGGGCCTCGTGAGTCCCGCGCTGGCTGACGGGTGCCCATATACACCTCCTCCAGCCCTGTCGTGCAAGCCACATGTCAGGGCGGGGCTGTACACGCCCCGGGGGCTCTCCTCAAAGGGAGCCCCCTCCCACGCACCAATGGAAGCACCATGCTCCGCGCTGGCCGTCGACACTGCCGAGGAGTGGCTATGCCCGTGCAAGAGCAGAAGCGCTATGCTCCGCGCTGGTGATAAACAACTAGGGGTGGCCTCACGACCACATTAATCTCAGGGAGCCTCCGGGCTCAATGACTAGCCTCATCGCGCTGCTCTCCCTCGGGAAGGTAGCGCGAGGGGGCTGGGCACGGGGGCTACACTAAGGTCACGCCTGGTGTACCCCACCTCGCCAGACCTCACGGGCCTAGTCTTCGCGCACCCCTCCCGAGCGAGAGCTCGGCGAGGAAAGGGTAGGATGTTTTGTTCATACGTCAAGGGGGACTCCTGAGCATCGCGTCTCAGGAGCCTAACTGCCCACGTAGCCCCTCGCCTCTTGGGCTCGTCCTGGTGATCTGGATGACACAATGACGGCTGAGGCATGCGCGTAGCCAGGCCCTGCCGACATAGAACACAAAGACCCGGCTATCACCCTTCTTTTTCAAGTCGTGCGCATGTCAAGGGGGACTCCTGAGAATCGTGTCTCAGGAGCCTAACTGGTCACGTAGCCCCTCACCTCTTGGGCTCGTCCTGGTGATCCGGACAACTCAACGACGGCTGCGGCATGTGCAGGGCTGGGCCCTGCCGACGCAGAACACCAAGGCTTGCCATTCACCTTTTCCTAAGATGTTCACTTGTCAAGGGGGACTCCTGAGCATCGCATCTCAGGAGCCTAACTGGTCACATAGCCCCTCACCCCTTGGGCTCGTCCTGGTGATCCAGACGACCCAACGGCGGCTGTGGTATGCGCGGGGCCGGGCCCTGCCGAGGCAAAACACCAAGGCTTGCCGCTTCACCTTTTCCTAAGATGTTCGCGTGTCAAGGGGGACTCCTGAGCATCGCGTCTCAGGAGCCTAACTGGTCACGTATCCCCTCACCCCTTGGGATCGTCCTGGTGATCCGAACGACCCAACGGAGGCTGAGGTTTGCGCGGGGCCGGACTCTGCCGACGTAGAACAACGAAGCAAATGGAAAAGCTGAAGGAGCATAATATAGTTATTACAAGACATATTGGCCCAAGCAAATAGTTTTAAACGCCTCCCTGAGGCATGTTGCATGATACATGACAAACAAGGAAAAGCAGAATCGCCGGACCACCTCTTCAGACTTGGGCATCACCACTGCCCGCCAGCAGAGCCTCATCGCCAGGCGCGTCACCCATTCCACCGGCTTCAGTCGGAAGGCCAACAACTAGGAACTTGCTCAGCATGGCGTCCACGAAGCTCTTCACGGCGGCAGCAGCAACATCCTGGGAGTCGGAGTCCACCGGAGCAAGGAAGGAGGAGAGGTCGAAGCTAGCGTCCCAAAGATAAAGATGGCTGAAGATGCACGTCAGAGCCGAGGAAGAAAGTGAGCGCGCCTCGCTTTCCACCAAGGAGGCAAACCCGTCGATAGCATCTTCGAGCACTGCCACGACTTCACAAAGGCAGCCACTGCAGGTCACACCCAATGGCACCACAGGCATAGGGGCGAGCATAGTCTCCCTAACGGACTCGGGCATCAAAAAGATAAGCCTCGGCTCGCTACAGCACTAGTTTATCTCCTCACACACCTCGCCACGCAGTTCCACTTGGGCAGTTCAGCCCCCCTTTTTGATTTTCTATGCAGTTGCTTGCACGCCAAAGGGGACCTTGTGAGCATCGCGTATCATGAGCTCTTACCGGACCCTGGGCCACTCACCTCCTAGCCTTGACCATGGCATCATGACCTGGCATACTAGCGACGGCTGAAGCCTGCCTGGGGACTAGGTCCTATCAGCGAAGAGTGCCATGCTGTCTAGGGAAAAGAAAAGGGAGGAACCTAGCCAAACTGGAATGCGCGTATCCATCACAAAACCAAAAGAAACAGCATTACTATTAAGTGCATTCAAATCCTTACAAACCCCACGGGGGCTAGTCTTCATCTCGCGTAGGAGGAGCAACTACAGGGCCTTACGGTGTCGCTGACAACGCCGGGCAGTAGCCGCAGCTGTGCTGCAGCCTCAGCGGGAGCTTGGCGGCACGTAGCTGTCGTCGCTCGACTCCGGATAATTACTGGGCTCAGGAGAGTCGCTGGATTCCCAGGAGTCGCCGCTGCTACTGGACGAGGCGCTGAAGGGGACAGCAACAGGTCCAGGGCCCGCTGCAGCGTCCCCCGAGCCGCCTCCTCCAGGGCAACACTCCAGCCGCTCGCTCTCCTTGTTGAAGACCTTGAAGAACAAGGTGGACGCGCCATCATACTTGAAGTGGATCGCCTGGGCTCTTTCTGCGCAGCAAGCCAGACGACCTCGCCCCATCCTCGTGTCATGAAGATGCCTCCAGGCGGCACCACCTCTACTTCGGCTCCGGTTGCTGGGCTGCGGCACCCAGCATGCTGCAGCCACAGCTCGACCGGCCCCCTCGGAGGCAGCTCACCAGCAAAGAACCACGGGAGTCGGATCCAGGTGTTGGGGGCATTGCCGCCCACACCACAAACTTGCGCGAGCTATCCTCGGCATGGGTCCGTGGTGCGGATGGCAGGGCAATGGCAGCCCTGCCACCATCTTCAGGAGGTACCCGTTGGTGCATTCCTTCGTCCTCAGCCCGGGCGTATACGGGGAGGGGGAAGCCAGGCGGAGGCCTCAACTGCAAGGGCCTGGTCACCTCTCACCTCGCGCTGGTGTCATAAGGGAGGCGGAGTCGTTTCTTCGGCGGGAGAGGATCGGGCCCCTCCCTAGGGGCCTTCCCCTTTTCGGCCGTGGAATACCTTCTGATCAGCGCCATGGAGGCAAGATGGAGGATAAGAGAAGCAGACGAGAGCAAACCAAAAGAAAGATGAGCGGGGCTCCGCCCGCTCGCAGATTTATAGCCAGGAGAAGGTAAAGCATCAGCCTCCCATGATTTCCAGTAATGATGATCATCCCTGCATGCAGCATGAAGTTGTCAAGTTGAACAGTTGCCGAGGCGGCATGGGGAAACAAAGTAGCACACGTCTAATCAATCGCCACACGTCATCAAGGCCGCAGGATGGTAGGGCCTGCGGCGCTCCGCACTTGCCCTTTGTCTTCGCTTGGAAGCCAAGTTCGAGCGCACCTTGGTCCCGGGGCTACTATCGGCATCCTAGATATGGGGGTATCCAGCCCTGCCTGCCTACGGCCCACCACGTGGCTCCATCAACAGCCTGGTACAGCCCGGCATCAACACCAAAACCACAAGACCCTCGCGAGGGGCCAAGCCTCGCGAGGCGGACGACGCCAAGACCCCCGAAGGAAGTGGCCTCCTCAAGAGGTCTCTGAGGGATGGAGAGTTCTATGCAAGCTACCTCATGAGGCTCGGCTGACGTGAGCCATGACGACCAAGGCTAGGCGGGCGCCAGCCATGCACAGAGTGCAGGTTTCCTCTTCGGTGCAAAGGAGACAAGCCACAGGCACGGAGTCCCGAGGAATCGGCCAAAGGTTTCCACTCCGATGCAACAAGACCAAGACCGCCAGGACGGCATGACGAAGGTCATCGACGAGCCCACCGCAGCGTCACGACCAGAGGCTTTTCGCAGGCGAAGACTACTTTTGTCAGGATAGACTGTACTACTTGTCCCCTTTCAAATCCCGCCGTTGTGGAATCCCTTCCCGCTCATATTTGAGAATAGGACCAATGCCACTATAAATAGGACTAGCCACCACCATAGGAAGGGGACCAAAATCAGAACAAGTAGAGCACCACGCCAGCTCAAGAACACCTCTCCTTCGGAGGCTTGTTCATCCACTGTACTTGCTCATCCATAGCCCTTCAAGGCAATCCACCGCACCACACCACAACGGTGGCCCGAACCAGTATAAATCTCTTTGTCTTTGTGTCTCTTTGAGCTTGACGCGCTAGGCCTAGGAGGATCGCGAGTAGGCAAGCTGGGCAGGTTGAGATCTCCGCATGCACCCCAGAGTTCAAACCTCTCAAGGGTTGTCGGATCCTGAAATCCGATAGACACTGACGATGAAGAGAGGTAGGAGAACATTGACAACCTAGTTTTAGATGAATATGATAGTGAGGACATGCCAACAATTGAGTAGAACATGGGAGATCCTCAGCTAGCTGTTGGCACCATATTCCAGTCGATGGTGGACTGTCGTAATGCAATGACTACATATTGCATTCTCACTGAAAATACATATGTGATTGATAGGAGTGAGCCAACAAGGTTCACTATTCATTGCCCATATGATAGGTGTAGATCGAGGTTGCATGCCTCACATATGTTGAGGAGCAAGTTCATTCAGGTTTGTGTATTTCAGTGTATACTGATTCATTTTATTTTCAAATCATTGTGTAATGTTTTCTAACAATATCCCCATTTTGTTTGGGTCCCATTCTTTTCATCTAAAAAAGAACCCACGCCAGCACACTTATCCACTTGTAGGGGGAGGAGGGAAAGCTAAAACAAAGCTAGCAAAGACTAGGTGGGTGGCAGATGCACTTTTGGATTGGTTGATAGAAACACCAACACTTGGTCCAATAACACTCCATGGGAAGCTATTTGAGAAGTACTAGATTGATATACCTTAGATGAGGTTTTTCTATGCTAAGGAAATGACTCCTGATAGGATTAATAGTCCTTGGAATGAGAGCTTTCAGTTGTTCTACACATTTAAATCTGAAGTGCAAGTTGCTAGTCCAGGGAGTGTTGTAGAGATTGACAAGCATACAGTTACATACAAAATAAAAGGGAAGTTGTTTCAGAAGGAGTGCTTCAGGAGGGCTTTTTTTGTTTCAAGGCTTGTTGGCAGGGGTTTTTGATGGTTGCAGGCCCTATTTGGCTGGTGATGCAACTGCTTTGAATGGAAGGTGGATAGGAAAACTAGTGGAAGCTTGTGCAGTTGGTGGACACAACTGGCTAATCCTAGTTGCATTTGGTGTGGTGGAGTCAGAGTCTGGGGAAATTTGGGTCTGGTTTCTGTAGTAGTTGCGCAATGTCGGGGAAATGAACACCTATGGGATCACAGGAATCCCTTCTACGTCCGGTGGGGAGAGTAGTTGCATGAAGAGCGGGTCTAGCAGTCAGCACAAGGGGATTTTTACCCAGGTTCAGGCCACAAAGATACGTAATACCCTAGTCCTGCTTGTCTAGATATATGTGTTCTTAAGCTTTTGAACTAGATGCGGTGCATGCATAGTCCAAAAAGTCTGAAACCTCTCTCTGTACGCCTTGGGCCTCCTTTTATACATAAAGGGGTTGCCACATTGGCACACAGGAGGTGGAAATCTAGCTATAGTGTATGAGCTTATTGCTCGGCACCGTAGGACAAACGCATTTAATGTGTTGCCTACATGCCCTCTTACTTAATCGGGGACGTCAACAGAAGATATCCCGTCCATCGTCGCCCCTCCTCTCTTCGACACGCGTCCAGGCTGACGAGGCGTGCAGTGCCACGCTGGCTAACTAGCTGCTGTGTTGGCGTGATGATAGAGCCTCCACAAAGATCTGTATGCCGCCATGCAGGCGCCTGCTTAGTTGGCACACTGGTCGTCGTACTGGAGTGGTGGTGAGGTGGCAAATCCTTGCCGGGCGCGGGCCTGGCTGCGACCCAGTGATCGTCCGCGGCAAGGCTTGCCAGGGGCCTCGCAGTCGTCCCCGGCAAGGGTCTTGCCGGGGGTCTTCGTCTTCTGGTCCCACGTGGACCCGCAGGCTGTCAATCTCCATGAAGATCTGCATGCTACCACGCGTGCGTTCCCAAATCTTGGCCTTAACATTGTCGATGGTGTCAGAACTGTCAGCCTCAAGAGTCATGGGCTTGCTGGTGCTATGTAGGTTGCCCCGGCAACATGTCCAGCTCACCTTCTGCTCCTTGTTCCTTAATCGGAGTATCTGCCTTGGTAGTCTTTGTATTTTATCTTCTGCTACCCTATCGGGCCCGGCAATAGGCATGGCTATGACTATCGTGCACAAGTAAGGGGTACAGAAAGAACCCATACTTTTGTACACCGATAGGAGCCCCCAGGCCTGGGCCACACGTGAGCGCAAGGCGTAGTTGGGCCAGGCCCAAAGCAGTGCGCGGGCACGCGTGGCAGAGACTTAACTTCCACGATCTCTTCGCCAGTTGTGCTTCCCCATGATCTGCGTTGAGTGCATGACGTGGGGGTCATGCGTGGGATGGCCTCAGCATGCTTGCATCATCCTGCAGTCGATAGTAAAGAGGCGGTCTGTGCTTCCCTTACTAAAAAATAGGGATTTGCAAGGGCACTACTCATTTACTAAGTGGATTCGGGTCACCGCCTGGATGGCGCCGCAACCATGACCACGGGGTGTAAAACGGTCGCTCCGCCCGTTCTCACGCCTCCTTTGGCTCTCCATGTGTCCACCATGCCTTGGGAAGGGCAGGCAGTGGATGCGGAGGACGTGGGCATTAACGCCGAGGCGGGAAACCAGACGTCGCTCACTGGGGCAGCGAGTCGGCCCCGATTCCCTGTGCTTCAGGAGGCAGTATTGGTCGTGCGGGGCGGCTGCCGCTTGGGCTGGGAGGCCAGGCTCCAGCGTTGCCCTTCTATAAAAAGGGGGAGGGACGGTGCCTTTCCACACTCGCCTTCTCCTGCTCCTTCTGCTTGGTATATTTCTTACACTCGCCATGGTGAGAGGGCGTGTTGGCGCTTCGACGGCGGCGACGAGGGCTTCTACTTGACAGCGCGTTCCTCCTCCACTGGAGCTTCCGGTGGCGAAGCCCGCCGTGAGGGGGAGATGAAGGGGGCGAGGCCAAGGTCGCCGCGGTACTCGGGGAAGAGGAGGATGGGGCGGCACGGCGACTGCTCTTCCGCTGGCGAACCCTCCTCCAATAGATGGCCATATTGGAGACCAGCCTTACGAGTTCTTCATCAGGTTGTACAAGCGCATGTGCGGCCATCTCCGCCTCCCTACCCCGTTTGATCAGGTGATGGAGCAGGATCCGCCGCAGGCTTTTAGGCTACACATGAGGGGCTGCGGGAATAGCAGCATCTGGGTCAATGTCGGCTTCCCCCGCCCTCACTTCATGTACCTTCGCTATGGGTGGAAAAATTTTGCATGCACCCACAGCTTGTCGGAGGGCACGTTCTCCATTTCAAGTTAATGTAGAACGGCCTTCTCTCTGTCAAGGTCTTCGGGAGCTCAGGAATCCACTTACGGTGCTGCGTGGAGAGTTCCACCAACGATGAAAGCTCCTCCTCAAGCGACAGTGACGAGGAGGACAGCGCCAGCGACGATAACGACAGCGGGCAGGAGGACGATGACTTTGACTCCAGCTGACCATCAGTGGCAGCACCACCATCTGCTCCGCCTCCTCCCTCAGCAACACGCCTTGCTGGGGGTTGCGTCCTGCTGGCTGTGGCGTCGGTGGTTGACGGGCTTCCCCGTCAAGCTCTCCATCGACGCGTTCCCCATGCCCGACCCTGTCTTCACCTGCTATGCCTGGGAGGAAAGGGGCAAGAACGGAGATTACGGGGCACTTTTTCTTTTTTTCAATCTATAGGCACTTGCCAAATCTTAACTTTCTAGAAAATGTAATCTTCCGAGCCAATGCTCATGTTCTGTAACATTTGTACTTGCATCAGCATATCAATGAAAAAGATGGGCCTTTTTCCGTGAACCCATGCACATGTACATCCATGCAGAGGCAAACGTCTCCTTAATAAAAAAATGAGTTTTCCCGCCAAGCTATCTCGCCGGTGCCCTATGTGCCTGTCGGATAATCACATCTGCCAGGTTACAGACAAAGGGCCCAGCCCCCTGTCAATCTCTTTTTATCAGAGGCTGATGCGACCATTCTGACCGAAGCAGCGTTCGGGTCAAAGATTAGAGCACCTAAGTCTAATAAGAGTGGCGGGGTCTTCTAATGCACAAGTCACGAGTTACGAACATGGATGGGCAGGAGGTGAACTTTATCTGGTTGGGTTGTCGGGGATGACATGTGGGGTGGTCTTCTCAACTTCTTGTCGGAGCGTTGTCACTGTGGCTGAAAGGAGGAGAGGGCAGGAGCACAGAATATTGGTGGTTCCCCGGTACCTTATAGGATCTAAGGTAGCACAATATCCTCGACAAGCATGCATGCATACATATATGTACATAAACAGGGGAACTAGCAGGAAACTATATATACTAAAAGTTATCTGGCTGCGCACAGGGTCTGCGCCTGGCTTTGTACATAGGGTCACATGCTTTGCCAACAAGGCTAGTACAAAAGGGGGTTGCCGCGGCTCCCGGCAACCGCGCCCTACGGGTAAAACTTGTGAAGATGTTCGATATTCCAGGAGTTGTTCACCGGAATGCCATCTTCGATCTCCAGGCGAACTGCACCGGGCCTGGTGACTCGTATTACCCGATAAAGGCCTTCCCACTTTGGCGTCAACTTGTTTGATTTTTTGGCGGACTAATCGCACCGAAGAACAAGGTCGCCTTCCCCAAGGCTTCGGGCACGAACCTTGCGGCTATGGTAGCGGCGCAAGGCTTGCTGGTAGCGAGCGGCTTCCACAGCAGCACGAAGACGATCTTCCTCAAGGAGCGTTGCATCATCTTGGCGCAACTTCTCTTGCTTAAGCTCATCATAAGCGAGTAATAGGTGACCCATATATGAGTTCCGTGGGGAGAACTGCTTCTGCCCCATATACTAGGGCAAAGAGTGTCTGGCCAGTGGCTCGATTTAGTGTCGTTCTGATTGACCAAAGAATTGTTGGCAATTCATCAATCCAGCGCCTTCCACCCTTGAGTAGCCTGTCAAAAGTCCTTGTTTTGGGGCCTCGCAACACTTCAGTATTTGCCCTTTCTGCCTGGCCATTGCTTCTTGGATGAGCAACAGAAGCAAAGCAAACTTTGCTGCCAAGGTCTTGGATATACTACATGAACGTGCGGCTTGTGAACTGTGTGCCGTTGTAGGTGATGATTCTGTTTGGCACACCAAAACGGCAAACGAGTCCCTTGAAGAACTTGATGGCCGACTGCACTGTCACCTTTCTTGCTGGCTCCACTTCCAGCCACTTTGTGAACTTGTCAATCGCAACATACAAGTACTCAAAGCCCCCGACAGCAACGGGAAAGGGGCCCAATATGTCGAGCCCCAAACAAAAAATGGCCAGGAAAGAGGAATTGTTTGGAGAGCCTGGGCTGGTTGATGAAGCTTCTTTGAATGAAATTGGCACGCTTCACACCTGGTTACTAGTGTTGTTGCATCCTGGAGGGTAGTGGGCCAGAAGAAACCTTGCCGGAATGCTTTACCTGCAAGGGGACTTGACCCTATGTAGGAGCCACATATGCCTCCGTGTATCTCTGCCAACAGCTCCAGTCCATCCTTGTAACGACCCGGATTTGGTAGAATCCAAGTCTCTGTGCTTACTGTGCTATCCCTGAATCATAGCTAGCACACACAGTAACAAAAATGAATATGAGTAAGACATACATCATTCTACTACAACGGTAGATCCAGATATATATATATATATATAAATCATACCTTAGGCACAGCTCAAGTTGGCAGATAATACAACGGAATTATACGTAGTCACTAAGTTAGGCTCCATCAACGCCACTGGGCTCGTTGAGTGTAGACCATAACCCTATCGTTTCTTAATCTATTGAGATCTGCACATGACAGGTGCAGGTGAGTACGTGGAATGTACTCGCAAGTTGCAAAGGAAAATTTAACAGAATATATATGCAGGGTAGTATTGGTGAAGGTTTCCTTTGCATAAAGCCAATTTTCTCCTATACTAAATTTTGTAAACTTCTTTTAAAATTGAAATAGTTTTTTTTGTATAAAAGGTAGGAGTGAGACACTTGGATATACGCACCAGTGCTCATTCTCCAAAATAGTTTTTAAAATATACATAAGATTGAAGTGAAACACATTCACTGTGCTCATTCCTCAACTTTAACCCTTAAAAATAGACTTTTAGAAAAGAAAGGGGAGATTCTTCTTCAGTCCAAGTCTTCAGTTGCTCAAAATTGCCCGTAACCGGGGGCACGACTAATCAATTAGGTTAAACCCTCTGCAGAGGTCGTACACGTTCCCCACATGACACAACCAACCCCGTTTATCATTACACACTTGGATGTACGACTAGGAGGAGATTGTGACAAAGCCTTTCCGTAACAGCCCCCTATACCTGACCAAGCCGCCCGCAACTTAGGCAATGAAAGCCCCTCTCCGATAGCGGTCCTGAGGTAAGGGTTTCCCGTTAGTACTAAGCTAAGCCAGAGCCCATAGTAGCATGTGGCTGTACTGGAAACTACATCAAACTGTTCTTGGAAGATCTCATTCCCCTGGACGGCAGTCTCCACCAAAAACCTGTGCAAGACCCCAGTCGGGCGCATTCACTGCAAGACCCCGATGGGCGCAATCACTTGTAGACGCTTCCGTCAATACCATTCCGCCCAGGGAGTAAATGTAAAATAATATATAAATAATTTTTCTTTTCAAAATAGTTTCACAAACGTTGCTCCAAAAAGAGAGCAAGTTTAAAGATTTAAAATAAGTTTTGTTTTCATCCCACCCATTTTGTGCAAGCGTGGCCAAGCATGGTGGTCAGTCTTGAACCTATGGCTCTAGCTATAAATAATACTTTGTAAAACCTTTATAAAACATGCATAGCATTAAAATTTAAAGAGATATGCATAGTATAAAAATATAGGTCGAAGCATGATCAATTTGTAACTTGCCTTTGGTTTCGCAGTAACAAGGTTCTACCTCCTCGTAGAATTCACCTTCGCACTCGTCGTAATCTAACGCGGTAAATAACTCAAGTAAGATGCTCGACATATCCACATTCACATAACAATGGTGCAAGCAAGCATTCAACATACAATAAAAATCCAAATGAAGATCCAAATAACAACACAATTATTCGGTTGCCACTATCATAATTCCTAGGGCATTGTTAAGGTTGATATAGGATCAAGTGTGGTCTTGAAAGAAAATATGATATAGTCATATTCTAGGGTCAAATAATATTGATACTAAGTAAGGATTATGGTTTGAAGGGTTGTGAGACCAAGTTCATACGACAAATTTATCACAAGACTATTCGGAATATTTGACTTGGGTAAACGGCAATGGTATGGCATAGGTTTCAAGATAAAAGAATTAAATCCATAATCTTGCAACTTCAAAGTTTTGTGGTGATATCAAATGACCAGAGAGGTCTCTAGGGATCCATCTAAAGATTTCTACTGAAGAATCAAATTCAATCTAATAAAGTTATTAAATTATGATTAAAGTTAAATTAAGGTGATGATGCTAAAACAGTGACTACACATCATTGCAAAATTAATCTCTGAGTTCTAACAGAAGGGTGAGGTCCTAAGGTCCAACTTTCATATATAAAACATTTTTATATGATTTATAGAATAAAAGATATAACAAAATTACTCAAATTACCATTTAAATCAAAACTAAATTTTAAGTTGCCCAAAAGTGAGATTTTACAATTTCACAAAAAAGTAGAGGTTTCAGCGAATCTGGGGATATCTTATTTGTCGAAATCGGACATACGGTTTGGAAGATACGAATTTCCGAAGTTTGGATATTTTTCTAAAAAAAAATTACGGGATTTAGAGAGAGCTCACCGGAGTTGGTCGCCGGAGTTGGGGAAGAAGGTCGCCGGAGTTGTGGAAGAAGCTCCCTGACGTCAAGTAGAAGGAGGCCGGCGAAGAGGTCGATGAGGGAAGTCCGTTGGGCAATGTACCGGGCTCGGCCTCGTCCCGTAGCGGCGTGGAGCGGCCGCCGGAGTTTCCGAACTCCGACGAGCAATTGATCGGGATGGGGAAGTAGATAGCTCCCGAAAGGAGAGTGCTTTGGACGAGGGCTGAGAGGGGCTCGCGGGGTGGTTTTTATAGGGCTCGGGGAGGTCAGAATTCGAGCAGAAGATGGAGTGTAATGGTGGCTGTTCCGCTGCCTCGTAATGGCCACTATGGGAGTCTCCAAGGCGCACTGAGGGATGGGAGGGGTCGAGGGAGGCGAGGGGGTTCCGTTCAGGAGGTTAGTGGGTGCGGGGAATGGGAGAGGACGGGAGGAAGAGGTACAGGCATTCATGGAGTTCTAGTTCTGTACGTGTACGTGATCCTGAGGTGGAAGAAGACCGAGAGGGAGATGGGCCAGGTAGGTCGGCTCATGTGGAAGAAAGAGAGACACAGAGAACAAAAACAAAATGTGTGAGGAAGAGATGGGTCAAGCCCAATAGCCTAGGATTAGGACACGTTTAGTATTATTTATTTATTTCTAAAAAGTTCAGGAATGCTAGATGAAAATGTCAATAAGAAATGTTGACTACTATAGAACCATTATTTGGAGCTTAATAAAAATACTCACAACAACAATATATTTTGTTGTACATTTTATAAACAATGTTTTTATGGCCTTTTTAAGTTTATACATATTTTTTTAGGGTTTATAAATCCCAAATTGATAAACGGGCTGCATTTTAATATTTCCAATAATATTTTGGAGAAGTCATATTATCTCCACTCATTAATAATATTTGTTTATCGGAAATATTTAAATGAACTCAAAATCTTTAATTAAATTCTAAAATGAAACTCCAAAATTAAAAGAACTCCAAATTTCAAATAACTCGTTTATGAAATATCTATCCACCATATTTAAGAAAGTCATTTTATTCTCACTCCATAAATCTAAAGGTGGTTCGGAATATTTCATAGGAGTCCAAAACAAAGAAATCTAATTTGATTGTTTTTTACATGAATCAAAAGTTTTTTTTACAAACACAACAAATCACTCAATCATATCTCTTTATTAACATTCCAAAATTTGGAAAATTTTGGGATGTTACAATCCTCCCGAGGAATACACTTCAATTTCACACCATTTGGTCTCCTTCTGTATAGGACATCATTCACAAACTGGTACATACTAGACCGACGGGCTACCTTTTCTTTTTCTTCCTGCTCCTCAGGGAGCTCCCCTGTCTGGAGGAAATGAACAGTATGTTCTGCCCATGCTGGAGCCTGAGGATGGACGACAAGGACTAAAGGCATGTCTTCTGTCGCAGGGGTAGCCGTCTCTACGACAAGGGCTTGGGGCCCTGCTGGAGGCTGCTGCTCCCCGACAAGCTTGGGGTACCCGGCAACTTCCTTGATGGCAGCTCCTAGGAGCTCAGCGGGAAAGTACTTGTCGAGTCCCGTTTTCCTTCGCTTGTTCCGCACTGCTGATGGCTCAACAGATGGTTGGGTTAATTTAAGCACAAAGGTACCTGGTTCCACAGGCAACTTGAAGGCAGCGCGCTTTGACAAGTCATCGGCAATGTTGTTCTCTGCTCGAGGAACATGCTCTGCCTGCAGACCGTCAAAGCGCTCCTCCAACTTCCTCACTTCATCCACGTAGGCCTCCATCAACGGGCTCTGATAATCCTTGTTGACTTGTTTGACGACAAGCTGCGAATCACCTCTGATGACAAGCTTCCTAATTCCAAGGTCCGTCGCGATCCTGAGACCGGCGAGCAGCCCCTCGTACTCTGCGGTGTTGTTTGTTGACCTCTCCCAGGGAAAATGCACCAGGACTACGTACTTGAGGTGCTCTCCAGTATGCGCGATGAGTAGCACGCTGGCACCAGCACCTTGTAACGAGAAAGCCCCATCAAAGTACATAATCCAATGAGTACTTGCCTCTTTGCCGGGGTGAGTGGTTTCTTGAACTTCTTCGTCGGGCGTGGATGTCCATTCTGCTATGAATTCTGCCAAGGCCCTGCTCTTGATCGTCGAAGTGCTTTCAAACTTGAGGTCGAAGCTTGACAGTTCCAACGCCCACTCCACAATTTTCGCAATTGCATCTGGGCTGTGCAAGATCCATTGCAACGGGAGGCGAGTGATGACGGTGATCTCATGTGCTTGGAAATAGTGACGCGGCATTCTCGAGGCCATAAGGAGGCCAAAAAGCAACTTCTGCATACCAGAATACCTTGATCTAGCCCCCTCCAAGAGGGAGCTGACAAAATAGACTGGGTGCTGCATCATTTGCTTCTTCTATCTTACTTCGCTCACTTGCGCAGACTCTGTCTTGTCGGGATCAGACTCTGGCGGGGGCTCTGCCTTGCCGGCATCGGGCCCTACCGGCCCCAACTCTTCACATAACAGCCTCGTCGCTGTTGTTGCCTCTTCCTCAACTTCTCTCTGCGCCACTAGCGCAGCACTGACCACTTGATTCGTTGCCGCCAAATATAGCAGCAACGACTCTTGTGGTTTGGGCGCGACTAGTATTGGCATAGAGGGGAGGTACCTCTTCAAATCTTGAAGTGTTGCCTCTGCCTCCGGAGTCATTTTATTGGACCCGCCTTTTTCAAAATCTTGAAAAGGGGAGGGCACGCTCAACAGATTTAGAGATGAACCTACTCAGGGCGGCGATGCAGCCGGTGAGCCTTCGGACATCTTTGACTCATTCTGGTGCCTCAACCTGCTCAATCGCTTGGATCTTGTCGGGATTTGCTTCGATTCCGCATTGAGACACAAAGAATCCAAGAAGTTTGCCGGATGGGACGCCGAACACACACTTCTTTGGGTTGAGCTTGAGGTTGATCTTGCGCAAATTTGCAAAGGCTTCCTCCAGATCCTGCACGAGCGTGGCGTTGTCCTTGGTTTTGACCACTATATCATCCATATAGGCTTCCATATTTCTATGTAGCTAAGGCTCAAAACCGATTTGGACTACTCGGGCGAACATTGAACCAACGCTCGTCAACCCAAAAGGCATTCAGATGAAATAGTACGTTCCACATGGGGTGATGAACGCGGTCTTTTCTTCATCTTCCTTCTTCATGAAGATCTGATGGTATCCTAAATAGTTGTCACGAAACGACAGTAGGTCGCACCCAGCAGTGGAGTCCACTATCTGGTCAATGGGTGGCAATTGGAATGGATCCTTTGGACAGGCTTTATTGATATCAGTATAGTCGGTACAAAGCCCCCACTTCCCATTCGCCTTACGCACTACGACTGGATTGGCCAACCACGTCGGGTGGAGTACTCCCTTGACCAAGACTGCCGCTTCCAACTTCCTGATCTCCTCGACGATGAACTCTTGTCGCTCCAAAGCTTGCTTTCTGACCTTCTTCTTGACGGGCCGCGCATGGGGACAGACACCAAGGTGGTGCTCAATCACCTCCGTGGGAACGCCGGGGATGTTGGATGCTTGTCATGCAAACACATTGACATTCGCCCGCAGGAAGGCAATGACCGCGCTTTCCTATTTGCTATCAAGGGTGGAGCTTATAATGAAAGCTTCGCCTATGCCATCCTCCTTAATGGGCACCTTCTTGGTTTCTAGTGGGGCCGCCTTGGACTGCTTGCTCTTGCCGGTAGAGCTCTCCGACATGTCATCAGCGGGAACGCATCACTCCGAAGAGGTGCATTTGCCGGAGTGAGTGCAGGAGCCCTTGCCGGAGCCAGGAGCCTTGCCGGTGCTGAAGCCTTGCCGATCTTCCTCTTGGTGGTGGGAGAAAGTATATTCACGGTGGATGCTGCAATTGCCTCTCGGTAGACTTGATCGGCACAAATGAATGTATCCCTCTTATCGCAGCTGAAGGTGATGATGCTCATTGGGTCGGGCATCTTTAGCTTGTTATACGCGTAGTCTGACGCCGCCATGAACTTGGCTAGCGCTGGATGGCCAAGGATCCCGTTATAAGGTAACGGGATCTCGGCAACATAAAAAATGATCCTCTCTGTCCTGTAGTTTAGGTCGCCACCAAACATGACTAGTAGCATGACCTTTCCCTTGGGCTGGCTTCTCCCTGGATTGATCCCTTGGAACGTGCCCGTTTCCTCAAGATATTCCTCAGGGATCTACAGCCTCTTGATCATGTTAGGCGAGATCAAGTTCAGACCGGCCCCACCGTCAACTAAAATTTTCGTCACCTTGAGGTTGTGGATTGTTGGTGAGACCAACAATGGCAAACACCCGACCGCGGTTATGCGATCAGGGTGATCCTCGGGTCAAAAATGATAGGCGTGTGGGACCACTTCAGTGGCTTCTAGGCATCGACCATCGGTTCTGTCGCATTAACCTCACGCGCCCACTGTTTAAGTTGGCGGTGGGAGGAATGCAACGAGGCACCTCCGTCGACCCACATGACCTCCATCGCCTTCTAAAACCCGTGCTCAGTGGACTCGTCGTCATCATCATGATCATCATCCTCCACTTTCTTGTCGTGGCCCCGGGCAGGCCTCTCTTGTTGCTTCTCCTTGTCGCCGCGACCTCCTTGGCCACTGCGCTTCTTGCCGGATCCCTCTGCGCCACCTTGGCCCTTCTCTTTGTCTCGTCTCTCATACTCAGCCATTTGCTTCTCCATCAGCAGCTCAACATGACGGCAGTTCTAGAGGTCGCGGCCCTTGGTACAGTGAATCTTGCAATACTGCTTGTCAGAGCCCTTTGACTTGCCGGCAGCTGCTAAGGCCCGGCAGACGTTGCATCCGGCAATCTCCTTGCTAGGGTCGTCAACCTTGGCCTTCTTAGCGGTGTCGGGGTCGTCGGATTCCTCGATGGCAAGCACAGTCCTGCCCTTGCGCTTCACGTGACGTCGTCGACCCTTCTTTGTCGGGGCGACGGCGTCTTCGTCTTCAGAGTCACTTCCCACGTCGGCATCTTCACTGGGGTACTTTCTTCCTTCCTTAGCTCACGCACACCTGTCGGCCAGAACATATAGTTCAGCAACATCTGCAACCTTGTTCATCGCTAGCTCTTCCTGAATCTTACAATTGCGCATGTTTTGATGGAACGCAATGACATCTACGGGATGAACATCGGGGATGTTGTACTGCACACGGCTGAATATCCGTATGTACTTGCACAAGCATTCACCATCCCTCTGAGGGATCACATGCAAATCGCTTGCCTGGCCAGGAGCTACGTGGCCGCCCGTGAAGGCACCAACAAACTCGTGGCACATATCAGACCAAGAGGAGATGGAGTCTATCGGCAAATGCATCAACCATGATCTGATGTTGGGTTTGAGCGCCAACGGGAAATAGTTGGCGAGTACCTTGTCGTCTCGTGCTCCGGCAACTTGCATTGTGATGGTGTAAATGCTCAGGAACTCAGACGGATGGGTCTTGCCGCCGTACTTCTCCGGGACCTCTGGTTTGAACACGCGGGTGTTGGACCATTGGAACTGCCACAGCTCATGGGTGAATGCTGGACAAGTTATTGCATAGGGAAAGTCGCCAGCGTACCCCAGCACAGGCTTGTATGCAGTAGGCCCAGCACGCCTATCAGATTGGTGATGTGCCTCCCATCGCCGCTCGATAGTGGTCTAAGCATGTTCCTTGAGCCGCTCTCTAAGAACTTGACGTTGGTCGCAACGCACCCGTGGGTCAGACGACACCGTGGACACGTTGTCACGGGCATCAACCCGATGGGCCGACCGCAGTGGAGGGGAGTGCATCGTGGTTGCGGCGCCTCCAACCCTTCCACTGCCAATACGCGCCAACTCGTCGGTCCAGCGCCGCGAGGGACTTGCTTCCCTGTGGCCATTCCTGTTGGCATGGACAATAAGGCTTTGGATGGCATCCCTCCACTTTTCTTGCTTCTCCAAGGCAGGAGGAAAGTCGAGGAGTAGCTGCGCCCACGCCAATGCTTCTGCTCATGTGGGCGGCAACGACAGGCGTGAGGAATGGGAGGACGTCTAACTATGTTAGAAGGAGTCCCATCACGATTCCATGGCCGCACACCTTTTTCGCCAGCATCATGGGGTGCATGTCGGCCCTACGTGTCTTGAGAGTGACATTGGGGGATCTTGCCACGATGACGCCTGGGGTCTTCAATATCGTGGCGCTATTCGTCGCGCACGAGCTGAGAGGATCGCGGCGCGTGCGCTGGCGGGGTCGTCTTTCTGCCCTTGGAGGTCCCCGCGCCACCCGTGGGTAGCGTAGCTCCATCCTTGGGCGCGGGGGTGTGCGGACCATCGTTGCCGCTACGGACGATGTCGCTCGCCTGGCTTCTCGTATTAGGGTGGCGTGGATGATCCTGATCTCCTCCACCACCGGCGTCTGCCACGTCAGCCGTTCACACTATCACGGGCGGAGCGGCTCCGGACGAGCCGACCGCTACGATCGTCTTCTTTTTCGGAGCCATGGTGATGAAGAAACTGTTGCGCTAACTAATCACTACAAAAAAAGACACATCCATGACATTTTGGGCCGAATGAAATTTTGTTTTGTCATACTTATGACACTTCTATGATGATAATTGTGACAAAACCTGGTATCATCATAGATGTGGTGGGCTCCTACTTCTATGACAAAAAAATCATGACAGAAAATGGATTTTTCGTCCTGGGCGGGCCGGAGACGCAGCTGCATGATATTCTTTGGGCCGTCCATGACAGAAAAAACTGTGGTAGAAGCGAGGGCGAGGAAAATATCAGGGTGTTCTCGGTTACGGTTGGTGGTCGAGCCGAGCGATGCATGGAGGTTTGCGTGTTTCTCTCGTACACGCACGCGCATAGGTGCGAGGAGTTGGGCTCTAACTGAACCCAAGAAAGGCTTTCGCCTACTGAACCTGAGCGATTGCACTGCAAGCTACGCGTTACTGAACCTGAGTGATCGATCGATGGCTGCTAACTGAACCCGATCGAGCGATTCCTTCGCTACTGCTGCTAATTGAAGCCGATCGATGCTGCCTCTGGATGAACAATGAGCGTTGTTGGGGGGTTTGGATGAACAGTTCCCGGTGGGGGTTGGATGAACAGGACCTCATGGTGTTGCCACTGGATGAACATGACCCCGATTGATCGAGCCGGTTGGGAGTGGATGAACAGGACCTCGTGGAGGGAAGGTTGAACAGGACCCCGTGGAGGGCTGGTTGAACAGTAGCCGGTGGAGGGCTAGATGAACAGTATCCCATGGAGGGGTGGTTGAACAGGACCCCGTGGAGAGGGCTGGTTGAACAGTAGCCGATGGAGTAGCACACAGTGGAGGCTAGATGAACAGGAACCCGTGGATGAACAGTCGCAGGTGGAGGCTGGAGGAGGTCGACGGTGGATGAACAGTAGCCTGTGGAGGCTGGAGGAGGTCGATGGTGGAGATGAACAGTATCCCGTGGAGTCCCGTTTTGCGGTACCCCACACCCCTCCCGATGAGCAGGGGCCCCATTTCGACCGTAGCGCTCCAACACAAGTCCGTTTCCTCCGTTTTGCAGTACGCCACACCCCTCCCGATCAACAGGACCCCGTTTCGACCATAGGAGGTCCAACAGAAGTTTGTTTCCTCTATTTTGCGGTACACCATACCCCTCCCTATGAACAAGATCCCGTTTCGAACGTGGCCGGTCGAACACAAGGCTGTTTCCTCCGCTCTGCACTACGCCAGGCCTCGTTTCCATCGGCTGTTCTGTCCAAGCCAGTTGGCTCCCACGCGTTCCGTTGCCTCCCCATGAACACGACGGTGATGCAGTTTCTCCATTCCGACCCAGCCATGTACACGAGCCCTGGCCGTACGTATGCACGAGTAGGCATTTGAGACCCCACCCATATGTACGTACGTGGTTGTATTTACTTTCTTGCATCCAGCAGATGTACGTGCGTGTACATGCTATGTGCGCGCCTCTACGATGACACGTGCGCGTCTGCATCGACCAGTATGTATGTACACGTTCGTGACCAGAATGACAACTCTACGTACGCTTCGACCAGGTGGGTACTGACTGTCAGACAATTCCTTGCGTGCGAAGATGTAGATGGTGGGTCCCAGCAGTCAGGGGGGCAAATCATTTTTTTGCCCGTAATATGGACACACTTCCTTGCGTGCGAAGATGTAGCTGGTGGGTCCTAGCAGTCAGGGGGGAAACGTTTTTTTTTCACGAAATACGGTGGCCCGTCCAATGGGTCCCTCCTGTCAGGTGGAGGAATAATTATTTTGCACGTAATAAGGAGGCACTTCCTTGCTGCAGCCATGGACCCAGCTGTCAGCCTCTCCGCGTACAGTACTCTTCCGATGGAAGTCGGTCGTTGACCACATTGACCACGCCGCGCCGAGAGCACCAAGACGGTGAACGAGAGCGAGGCCTAGGAAGGGGACGACGTGGATTCGGGGAAGACGCGGCAGTGGATGCCCACACGGAGAGGAGTACAAGGGTTCACTGGTTCGGCTGCGATGTGAGGCTGCCGTCGCCGCAGAATAACAGGGGGTGTGGGTGTGTAGAGCGATGGCCTTGCCAGCGGTGGGAGTAGTAGGGGTGGTGAGGCCTCCGCGGCATCACAGCCGGCCACGGGAGGCAGGAGCACGCGACACGACCGGCGCTGGTTTGGGCGGCTGGAGCAAGAAGACCAGAGGTTGAAGAAGCACTACGGCCGTTGGATGGACATCGTACGGTCACTGGAGCTAAAATCATTCATATATTGACTAAGTTGACATAGCCCTCCGTCCCCGTCAACTTAGTAGGCCCACAAGTCAGCCTCCCACTATGGTGTGTCCCAGCTGGCAAGGGGGTATTCGTTTTTGTGTGTGCAATAAGGAGGCACTTCCTTGCGTGCAAAGATATAGTTGGTGGGTCCGACCTATCAGCGAAGGGAATGTTTTTTTCACGAAATACAGAGGCCCTTCCGGCGGGTCCCGGATGTCATTATTTTGCGCGTAATAAGGAGGCATTTCCTTGTGTGGGCCGTGGACCCAGCTGTCAGCCTCTCCACGTACAGTCCACTTCCGATGGATGACGTTCGTTCACCACGTTGACCACGCCGCACCGAGAGCACCAGGGTGGTGGACGATGGTGATACGTCTCCAACGTATCTATAATTTTTGATTGTTCCATGCTATTATATTATCCGTTTTGGATGTTTAATGGGCTTTACTATGCACTTTTATATTATTTTTGGGACTAACCTATTAACTGGAGGCCCAGTGCAAATTGTTTTTTTTTTTGCCTATTTTAGTGTTTCGCAGAAAAGGAATATCAAACGGGGTCCAAATGGAATGAAACCTTCGGGAGAGTTATTTTTGGAACAAATGCAATCCAGGAGACTTGGAGTGGACGTCAAGAAAGAAACAATGAGGCCACGAGGCAGGAGGGCGCGCCTAGGGGGGTAAGCATGCCCCCACCCTCGTACGCCCCTCGTGGCTCCCCTGACCGACTTCCTTCGCCTATATATACTCATATACCCTGAAAACATCCGAGGGCACCACGAAACCCTATTTCCACCGCCGCAACCTTCTGTACCCGTGAGATCCCATCTTGGGGCCTTTTCCTGCACTCCACCGGAGGGGGAATCGATCACAGAGGCTTCTACATCAACACCATAGCCTCTCCGATGAAGTGTGAGTAGTTTACCACAGACCTTCGGGTCCATAGTTATTAGCTAGATGGCTTCTTCTCTCTCTTTGGTTCTCAATACAAAGTTCTCCTCGATCTTCTTAGAGATCTATTCGATGTAATTCTTTTTGTGGTGTGTTTGTCTAGATCCGATGAATTGTGGGTTTATGATCAAGATTATCTATGAACAATATTTGAATCTCCTTTGAATTCTTTTATGTATGATTTGTTATCTTTGCAAGTCTCTTCGAATTATTAGTTTGGCTTAGCCTACTAGATTGATCTTTCTTGCAATGGGAGAAGTGCTTAGCTTTGAGTTCAATCTTGCGGTGTCCTTTCCCAGTGATAGCAGGGGCAGCAAGACACATATTGTATTGTTACCATCGAGGATAAAAAGATGGGGTTTATATCATATTTCTTGAGTTTATCCCTCCACATCATGTCATCTTGCCTAATGTGTTACTCTGTTCTTATGAACTTAATACTTTAGATGCATGCTGGATAGCGGTCGATGTGTGGAGTAATAGTAGTAGATGCAGAATCGTTTCGATCTACTTGTCGCAGACGTGATGCCTATATACATGATCATGCCTAGATATTCTAATAACTATGCACTTTACTATCAATTGCTCGACAGTAATTTGTTCACCCACCGTAATACTTATGCTATCTTGAGAGAAGCCACTAGTGAACCTATGCCCCCAGGTCTATTTTCCATCATATAATTTTCCTATCTATTTTATTTTGCAATCTTTACTTTCCAATCTATATCATAAAAATACCAAAAATATTTATCTTATTATCTCTATCAGATCTCACTTTTGCAAGTGGCCGTGAAGGGCTTGACAACCCCTTTATCGCGTGGGTTGCAAGGTTCTTATTTGTTTGTGCAGGTACGAGGGATTTGCGTGTAGCCTCCTACTGGATTGATACCTTGGTTCTCCAATACTAAGGGAAATACTTACGCCACTTTACTGCATCACCCTTTCCTCTTCAAGGAAAACCAATGCATGCTCAAGAGGTAGCAAGAAGGATTTCTGGGGCCGTTGCCGAGGAGTCTATGCACAAGTCAAGACATACCAAGTACCCATCACAAACTCTTATCGCTCGCATTACATTATTTGCCATTTGCCTCTCGTTTTCCTCTCCCCGACTTCACCCTTGCCGTTTTATTCGCCCTCTCTTTATCCCGTTCGCCTCTTTTTTGCTTGCTTCTTGTGCTATTTGCTGCCACTATGTCTGAAACTAGGGAGGTTATCGTTTATAAGGACAATAGTAATAAGGTGGGAAACTTTGATGCTTTTGATGATTCTATTAAAGAACCCACTATCTTACATACTAAAAAGTTTTGAATCGGTAGTGGTAATATTATTGGAAAAGGGGTTATTCAAGATTTCTTTACTTGTGCTGGTGCTTTGCCCGCTATGGGTGGATCTATTCTTCATAGAACTAGTAGTCTTGCGGATGCTATATCCTTGCTTATAGTTGAACTTGAAAGACAGTTTATTCATGTGCATCCTTGCATACAAAGGATTTTCCTAGAATTTTCCAGTATTGAGCATTCTTCTGTTAAGCGTGCAGCTACTATCTTTTTGGCACATGAGTTCAGATTTATAATGAAAGAAGCCAAAGAATTTTTTGCGCATTATAGGGTGGACGCTGATCGTCCTCCCATAGAGGCGATCCTTTTTAATCAAGAAGACATAATGCGTTTACGATCTTTAGATCATGTTGCTTATAATGAAAATCTTAGAAAAGAGGTTCCTACCGATGTTCTAGTTGATAGAATCTCCGAACTTAATGATGATTTTGATATTCAAAACAATGGGTTAGGATTTTCTCTCGAGCAAATGCTCATGACTTTTTGCCAAAATAATGTTTATAATGATGAATTGGTTGTGCAATATGAGGGGCCAAAGGAGGAACCCATAGAGCTTGATCTTAGGGACTTCTGTCCCATTAAATTTAGCCCTTTTGATTACTTTTGCTTACCACAATGAAAACATTCTACTGAACATAGGGAATATGAGATGAGTTTTTGTGATTTACCTTATCATTATAGTGATGCTTAGATCTATTCTCGCTTTTATGCATAGCTAGGGGCGTTAAACGATAGCGCTTGTTGGGAGGCAACCAATTTTATTTTTGTTATTTGCTTTTTGTTCCTGTTTAGTAATAAATAATTCATCTAGCCTCTTGTTAGATGTGGTTTTATGTTTTAACTAGTGTTTGTGCCAAGTAAAACCTATAGGATCATCTTGGGTGATTGTTAATTTGATCTTGCTGAAAAACACAAACTTTTACGCGCACGAGAATAATTTTCATAAATCACAAAAACATGATTTTCAGTTGATTCTTTTTGCAGAAGATTAATAAACAAATTTTACAGGACTTACTATTTTTGTAGAATTTTGGGGTTCCAGAAGTATTCGAATGTTACAGATTGCTACAGACTATTCTGTTTTGACAGATTCTGTTTTTTGTGTGTTGTTTGCTTATTTTGATGAATCTATGGCTAGTATCGGGGCGTATGAACCATAGAGAAGTTGGAATACAGTAGTTTTAACACCAATATAAATAAAGAGTGAGTTCATAAAGTACCTTAAAGTGGTGGTTTGTTTTATTTTGCTAACAGAGCTCATGGGATTTTCTGTTGAGTTTTGTGTTGTGAAGTTTTCAAGTTTTTTGGTAAACATTTGATGGATGATGGAATAAGGAGTGGCAAGAGCCTAAGATTGGGGATGCCCAAGGCACCCCAAGGTAAATTCAAGGACAACCAAAAGCCTAAGCTTGGGTATGCCCCAGAAGGCATCCCCTCTTTCGTCTTCGTCCATCGGTAACTTTACTTGATGCTATATTTTTATTCACCACATGATATGTGTTTTGCTTGGAGCGTCTTGTATGATTTGAGTCTTTGCTTTCTATTTTATCACAATCATCCTTGGTTTACACACCTTTTGGGAGAGACACACATGATTCGGAATTTATTAGAATACTCTATGTGCTTCACTTATATCTTTTGAGCTAGATAATTTGCTCTAGTGCTTCACTTATACCTTTTTAGAGCACGGTGGTGGTTTTATTTTGTAGAAATTATTGATCTCTCATGCTTCACTTATATTATTTTGAGAGTCTTTTAGAACAGCATGGTAATTTGCTTTGGTTATAAAATTAGTCCTAATATGATGGGCATCCAAGTTGGGTATAGTAAAAACTTTCATATAGAATGCATTAAATACTATGATAAATTTGATACTTGATAATTGTTTTGAGATATAAAGGTGGTAATATTGGAGTCATGATAGTTGGGTAATTATGAAATTGAGAAATACTTGTGTTAAAGTTGGCAAGTCCCGTAGCATGCACGTATGGTGAACGTTATGTGACAAATTTGAAGCATGGGGTGTTCTTTGATTGCCTTCCTTATGAGTGGAGGTCGGGATCGTGCGATGGTTAACTCCTACCAACCCTTCCCCTAGGAGCATGCGTAGTAGTACTTTGCTTCGAGGGATAATAAAATTTTGTAGTAAGTATATGAGTTCTTTATGACTAATGTGAGTCTATGGATTATACACACTCTTACCTTTCCGCAATTTGCTAGCCTCTACGGTACCGTGCATTGCCCTTTCTCACCTAGAGAGTTGGTGCAAACTTTGCATGTGCATCCAAACCCCGTGATATGATACGCTCTATCACACATAAACCTCCTTATATCTTTCTCAAAACAGCCACCATACCTACCTATTATGGCATTTCCATAGCCATTCCGAGATATATTGCCATGCAACTTTCCACCGTTCCATTTATTATGACACGCTCCATCATTGTCATATTGCTTTGCATGATCATGTAGTTGAGATCGTATATGTGGCAAAGCCACCTTTATAATTCTTTCATACATGTCGCTCTTGATTCATTGCATATCCCAGTACACTGCCAGAGGCATTCACATAGAGTCATATTTTGTCCTAAGTATTGAGTTGTAATTCTTGAGTTGTAAATAAATAGAAGTGTCATGATTTCCATTATTAGAGCATTGTCCCATGTGAGGAAAGGATGATGGAAGCAATGATTCCCTCACAAGTTGGGATGAGTCTCCGGACTTTATGGAAAATAAAAGAGACCAAAAAAGCCCAAATAAAAAAAGAGGCCAAAGAAGCCCAAATAAAAGAAGAGGCCAAAGAAGCCCACCAAAAGAAAAAAAATGAGAGAAAAAGAGAGAAGGGACAATGTTACTATCCTTTTTCCACACTTGTGCTTCAAAATAGCACCATGATCTTCATGATAGAGAGTTTCTTATTTTATCACTTTCATATACTAGTGGGAATTTTTCATTATAGAACTTGGCTTGTATATTCAAATGATGGGCTTCCTCAAAATGCCCTAGGTCTTCGTGAGCAGGCAAGTTGGATGCAGACCCACTTAGTTTCTTTTTGATGAGCTTTCATACATTTATAGCTCTAGTGCATCCGTTGCATGGCAATCCCTACTCCTCGTATTGACATCAATTGATGGGCATCTCCATAGCCCGTTGAAGCCGCGTCAATGTGAGACTTTCTCCTTTTTTATTTTCTCACATAATCCCTATCATCATACTCTACTCCACCCATAGAGCTATGTCCATGGCTTATGCTCATGTATTGCATGAGGGTTGAAAAGGCTGAAGCGTGTTAAAAAGTATGAACCAATTGCTTGGCTGAAACTGGGGTTGTGCATGATGGGAGCATTTTGTGTGACGAAAATGAAGCATGGACAAACTATATGATTTTGCAGGGATAAGCTTTCTTTGGCTATGTTATTTTGATAAGACATAAATTGCTTGGTTAGCATGCTTGAAGTATTAAAAATTTAATGTCAATATTAAACTTTTATCTTGAATCTTTTGGATCTGAACATTCATGGCACAATAAAGAAAATTACATTGAGAATTATGTTAGGTAGCATTCCACATCAAAAATTATGTTTTTATCATTTACATACTCGAGGACGAGCAGGAATTAAGCTTGGGGATGCTTGATACGTCTCCAACGTATCTATAATTTTTTATTGTTCCATGCTATTATATTATCAGTTTTAGATGTTTAATGGGCTTTACTATGCACTTTATATTATTTTTGGGACTAACCTATTAACCGGAGGCCCAGTGCAAATTGTTGTTTTTTTTTGCCTATTTTAGCAGAAAAGGAATATCAAACGGAGTCCAAACGGAATGAAACCTTCGAGAGAGTTATTTTTGGAACAAACGAATCCAGGAGACTTGGAGTGGACGTCAAGAAAGAAACGAGGAGGCCACGAGGCAGGAGGGCGCGCCCAGGGGGTAGGTGCGCCCCCCACCCTTGTGGGCCCCTCGTGGCTCCCTTGACCGACTTCCTTCGCCTATATATACTCATATACCCTGAAAACATCCGAGGGCACCACGAAACCCTATGTCCACCGCCGCAACCTTCTGTACCCATGAGATCCCATCTTGGGCCTTTTCCGGCGCTCCGCGGGAGGGGGAATCGATCACAGAGGGCTTCTACATCAACACCATAGCCTCTCCGATGAAGTGTGAGTAGTTTACCACAGACCTTCGGGTCCATAGTTATTAGCTAGATGGCTTCTTCTCTCTATTTGGATCTCAATACAAAGTTCTCCTCGATCTTCTTGGAGATCTATTCGTTGTAATTATTTTTGCGGCGTGTTTGTCGAGATCCGATGAATTGTGGGTTTATGATCAAGATTATCTATGAACAATATTTGAATCTCCTATGAATTCTTTTATGTATGATTTGTTACCTTTGCAAGTCTCTTTGAATTATCAGTTTGGTTTGGCCTACTAGATTGATCTTTCTTGCAATGGGAGAAGTGCTTATCTTTGGGTTCAATCTTGCGGTGTCCTTTCCCAGTGACAGCAGGGGCAGCAAGGCACGTATTGTATTGTTGCCATCGAGGATAAAAAGATGGGGTTTATATCATATTGCTTGAGTTTATCCCTCTACATCATGTCATCTTGCCTAATGCGTTACTCTGTTCTTATGAACTTAATACTCCATATGCATGCTGGATAGCGGTCGATGTGTGGAGTAATAGTAGTAGATGCAGAATCGCTTCGATCTACTTGTCGCGGACGTGATGCCTATATACATGATCATGCCTAGATATTCTCATAACTATGCATGTTTCTATCAATTGCTCAACAGTAATTTTTTCACCCACCGTGATACTTATGCTATCTTGAGAGAAGCCACTAGTGAAACCTATTGCCCCCAGGTCTATTTTCCATCATATAAGTTTCTGATCTATTTTATTTTGCAATCTTTACTTTCCAATCTATATCATAAAAATACCAAAAATATTTATCTTATTATCTCTATCAGATCTCACTTTTGCAAGTGGCCGTGAAGGGATTGACACCCCCTTTATCGCGTTGGTTGCAAGGTTCTTATTTGTTTGTGTAGGTGCGAGGGATTCGCATGTAGCCTCCTACTGGATTGATACCTTGGTTCTCAAAAACTGTGGGAAATACTTACGCTACTTTGCTGCATCACCCTTTCCTCTTCAAGGGAAAACCAACGCATGCTCAAGAGTTAGCAGATGGCGAGGCCTACGAGGGGAACGACACAGAGCCGAGGATGACACGGCAGTGGCTGCCCACGCGGTGGAGAGTATGAGGGTTGACTAGTTCGGCTGCCGTCGCCGGAAAATAACAGGAGGTGTGGGTGAGTAGAGGGATAGACAGGCCAGGGATGCGAGTATGATGGGGCCATGAGGCCTGCCCGGTAACACAGCCGGCCACGGGAGGCGGGAGCAGACAGTTCCGACGGCACTGGTTTGGGCGGCTGGGGCAGGAAGATCAGAGGCTAAAGAAGCACGATTGCCATTAGATTGACATCTAACGGTCTGATGCTGGTAGAGTCGATTGTTGACCAAGTTTCTTTTTTGAGAAACCTTTTGTACGCATGAACTTAGTAGGCCCACAAGTCAGCCTCTAAATATGTGGCAGACAACATAGAGCCCATTTGCTATTTTTTTAATAATTTGCAGCCCATTTGCTAATTCTTAAGTAATTTATTACAACCCATTTTCTGCCCAGGACCACGCTCAGAAAGTTTAACATTATTTTGCATATTTCAGTGGAGTCCGAACTGTTGTAATCCCGAAATGATAAACTTTTTTTACGAACTTATTGATTTGCCAAAACAAATCATTTTGTTTTTGTAAGCAAATAAGACGTGTGACAATTGAGTTGGTTTAAGGAAAAACCAGTGGTAAAAAAATCAGTGCTGGGAGGGAAAACAACAACAAAAATAAGGATGTCAATATCAAATGGGAATTTTATGTAATTTCAATATAATGATACGTGTATATGAACTAGTAAAACTATAGGTAGAGATTAGAAAACGGATGTAGTACATGCGTCTCAAGAGGAAAATAGAACTTGGTTGTGTGTTTGATTTAGTAAAAAAACTGCCTGCGGATGTTGTAAGACAAAATATAACTAACGGTGGCGGGCCAGAGGCTAGTAGATACCTGCTGGATCTTTGTGCCCCGTTGTCGTCATGGGTTGGGCCTGTTAAAAACAAAACCAAGCCTGGGCAGTCTACAGCCCAGTTGAAACTTGCTCGACCTAAAAAAAATATACCTGCTCAATAAATGAGAGAATTCTGCAAGTACAGATTGATAACTGGGATGCAGCAGGGATATTGTTTTTTCATCATGATAATAAGTGCATGCACTTGTTTCTAAAAATTTGGAGAACTGTGAATTCGAATGGTAGGTGCTTATGCTACCCATCAAATAAAAATCAGGTGCCTGAAAATTCGTTTCGAAACAAATGATTCAGCTTTATATCGACGTCGACTCTCGGCATGATGGTTGCAAGAAAATGTCAAGTTCATACCAAAAGATCGTTAACAAAAATACCAACTTGCGGATGACAAGGTAGTACAAGTACCAATACAAAACTAACTTATAATCTTTTTACTCCTGGCCCTAGTGTTTGTCTGGTAGAAAATCTTGCAGAGGACCAGCTCCCGCTCCTTCTCTTTATCCAGGTCCCTGAGGTGGTACTGGTGCATCACCCAGTTGGTCCTCTGCTGGTCGAAGTTCTTGTTGGTGTGCAGCACCAGAACCTTTATGCTGCTGGTCTGCCGGCCATTGACCATCACCGGCAAGGTATTGCCGGTCTTGTGCCACATCTCGTGCATGACACACTCCGACTGTATCTTGCGACGCGTCCACGTGCCCCTTTTGATCGCCCTTGAATTGCGCTGGAAGAAATGCTTGCTTAGGCCACTCAGTGTGATACCTGCAGTATTGTCGAATACAGGTTTTAGTGTACGTAGTTGGCATTCTTTGGCATGTTGCAGTCACTTGTTTCAATTTTTATTAACTATCAAATTGTAATTGCTTCACTAGGTCTGCATCTAAAAAGAAAAATAGAGCTATAAACAAAGGAATATGTTTGTGCAAGTAGACGGCCGATCGGTGTCTTACCTGGAAGTTTCTCAGGATGGGTGTAGCATATGTCGTCCTCGCTATCGATGGTTGGTATGAACAAATTGATGAGAGGGTGAGATCTCGCGCTATCAGCACTCACTTTGGCCTCAAGGTGCTCGATCAGCTCCTGATCCGCGGGATTGAACTTGACGCCAGCCGGCAGCACTGACCAATCCTTCTTCGACTTGCATCGGTTAATCCCAGTTATATGGTACTCAATGTATGATCAATCGACTGTTTTAAGTGAATGATGAAAGATTTCAACAGATAAGTGGTACTCCAAATCTGAAGTCCAGAATACCCAAACACGCCGTCGGGATTCTTGTGTCACCTCACGTGTGGCGTATTGTCATGTCAATTCAATGTGTGGACATGATGAATAATTTGACCGACGTATACTAGTATTGCTACTGTACTACTTACTAGTCGTATATATATGGCTTGTGCACAACATCTCCATCATCATTATCAGTACATCCTACGCAGGTGAGTTAGGATGCACTTGATCCTAGAAAGGTGTCTATCCTTCAAACCAGAGGAGTGCTTCAAACTAACAACAGTACATAATATCCAACAAAAGAGGGTCGTGCTACAGCAATAGAATACATGGCTCAGTCTAGATCTCAGTACGAATCAAGTTGTGCATATTTGATGTTGGCATGAACCACATTGCCGCATGTCGGGTTTGGAAAAGCCATCCATCGCATGGAAACTTGATGCCTTTCACACACTTAAGATTCTCTGGCAACAAGTTGTGTCGACGAATCTCTGGATATGGTGATTCATGAAACCCATGGTATGATGCGTAAACACAGCCCCCCCTAGCGAATGGAACTTGCATAGAACGGTAATCATCGCCGGTGATATGATCGATGATTGGTTGGATGATCGGATAATTGAGCCTGAGGAACATGGAGTGGTTGCCGAGGCTGTAAACCCGCCTCCAGTTGAATATGCCTGGCCCAACGGAGCTGGGATCTTTCTTGAACACGAAGCAGCCATATCCATCAATGTCACGAACGCCCCATGCATTGTACTGCATGTGGTTTGATGTAATGGTTTGGTCAATTTGGTACGTGCGAATGAGCATCAAATGACCGCCGTCAGCTGAACGAGCAATAAACCACCACCCATCGGCTGGTATGATTCCAGGTCCTGGAATCATGAAGGCCAACACATTTGCGTCTGCTGCAACAATTCAAATTGGAGACAAAAGGACAAAAATAAACAATCATGTTCAGAGTATGTGTGGAATTAAGATTATTATAACAGTGAGACATATTATAGACGAGAATTGCAATGGCATGGTCATAATCATACCCCAAGTTAAAAAAAAATAAGCCAATGGCTTTCATATTCTAGCAATATGTCATGGTTCAAACATCATGTAACAATGAGAGGAAAACAGCATGACAGAGCCTACTCATATTCTACCATAACACTTACTACTATTGTTCTCATATCAAGTCTAAGAAATAACATGCGTTGTTATAAAAATCTTGGAAATGAGAGTAACATATAGCAATCATGAGGTTATGCTCATAATATCTATTCTAACAATCATTAGATGCCAATTGTTCTCATATGAACTCTAACAATAACATGTGTGGTCATAAAAATCTAGAAATGAGAGGAACATATAGCAATGATGTGGTTATAGACATACTACCTATTCTAAATTTGTAACAATGAACAGGCAATCATATTCATAAGGTAAAGATGAGATGAGATAGAACAATTACACGATGATAGATTCCACCACTATACACAGCCAATCTGTGCATCGACCGCGTAAATGATGCCATCATGCACTATAGCATCAGACAGAAATGTTGCCTCAACAGGATTGACGATGAGCCATAACCATGTATGGCGACCGGATTCCAGATAGACTAATCCCATGTTGAACAACGTAATGAGCTTGTAATCCATGTAGTCTTCTGATGGTGTGGGCACTTCGCAGATTACAACTTTCAGCAAACAAAGGTCGAGCCAAAAGCTTGATGCGTCTCGTGCGTAGTAGGCAGGAGTGTTCGGCGGGCCGCAAGGCTCGCTGGCGGCGGTATCCAATGATGGAAGGGTGATCTCTCGCTGGGTGTAGATATCCACGAGATGCCACTGACTACCGGATTGGTGGATGAGGACGATCCAGTTGGCCTTCATGCCCGCCCAGTAGTGGCTACGCATGAAGGACAGGTGGATGGGTAGTGGTAGCATGTCGAGGGGCACGACGGCAATCTCCATAGGATCGTCAAGTCGGTGTCTGGGCCACCTGCGAGGATCGGGCATCAGCAAGCAGGGTGTCTTGAAAAGAGCGGCCGGTTGTAGACGAGTAGACGGTACAAAGACACCGAGCATGCGGCCAGACGGATGGTGCTGAGTAAGTCCATACGATTACAGATCTGGTCCAAGAGAACATTGGGGAGGGAATTCCAATCGTGGCTCTACGTGTCAGTCGGTTCTGCCATTGGGGTTTTCGGTGCCTGCGAGCCAGCGGGGAAGTGGATTCGGGCGGGCGAGCGAAGAAGCTTCTCCTTGTGTGGCCGAGCAGTGAGCGGGGGGATATGGTACGCGCGAGCTACCAAGGAAGATGGTGCGGGCGGGCGAGCAGTGAGCGGGGGGAAATCGTGTGCGGCCAATGATGGGGAAGAGAGGAGGAAGAAGAAGAGAGGAGGAAGAAGAGTGAAATACGGGGAAGAAAGTGCATTAAATATCAATTCTACTAGTACTACTACCAGGATATACCATCCTTCGGAGTGTAAATAGTTACACCGATGACATGTGGGTCTACCACAAGAGGGACCATATGTCAGTTAATGGAGGAGAGAGGTGCTGTCGGCATTCTGGGAACGGGGGTACCCAGACTTGACTGCCTGCGACCTGCGGCGTGGCTCAAGGAGTGGCCCAGTACGGCCCATCTTCATCAACACAATCTCAAGACCCTCGCGAGGGGCCAAGCCTCGCGGGGCGGACGACAGGAAGCTTCCTCAGGCACAGCCTCGTCAGGCTGGCTCGTGAGGAGGCGGATAGATCAAGGCAGGGTACCTCACGAGGTGCCCGTGATGCGAGCCATGACGACCGAAGCCAGGTGGGCGCCGGCCTGCGCAGAGTCCTTGTTTCCTCTTTGGTGCAAAGGGGGCAAGCGCAGGCAAGAGTATCAAGCAAAGGCAACCATTTCGGTGCAACAAGACCAAGACCAGCAGAACGGCAGGATGGAGGTCATCATGGAGCCCAAGCCGGCATCATCGACAGAGTCTTTGGCAGGCGAGGACCGACTTTAGTCAGGATAAGTGTACTAGATGTTCCCCTTCAAAATGGCCAATTGTTGGCGCCCTTCCCGCTCAATATTTGGGAAGAGGACCAAGGCCTCTATATATAGGGCTAGTCACCATAGTAGAAGAACATATGACCTAGGGCCAAGGGATCCGGATTCAATCCTTCCCAAGAGGCATCACCTCCACAAGAACTCCTCCCCTCGCGAGGCAGTTCTTCCTTTGTATTGTTCATCATCAGCCCCTGAGGCAATCCACCACACTACAAACTAGAGTAGGGTATTACACCACAATGGTGGCCCGAACTAGTATAAACCTCGTGTCCCTTGTGTTGTTCTTCATGCAGTTTTAGATCCTTGCGAGGCGACGAGACGTGAGTAGGTAGGGGGCGTGATCTCCGCGCGCACCCCAGAGTTCGAACCTTAAGCGGAGATCACACCCCCTACCTACTCACGTCTCGTCGCCTCGCAAGGATCTAAAACTACACGAAGAACAACACAAGGGACACGAGGTTTAAACTAGTTCGGGCCTCCATTCTGATGTAATACCCTACTCTAGTTTGTGGTGTTGTGGATTGCCTCACGGGCTAATGATGAACAATACAAAGGAAGAACTGCCTCGCGAGGGGAGGAGTTCTTGTGGAGGTGATGCCTCTTGGGAAGGATTGAATCCGGATCCCTTGGCCCTAGGTCAGATGTTCTTCTACTATGGTGACTAGCCCTATATATAGAGGCCTTGGTCTTCTTCCCAAATATTGAGCGGGAAGGGCACCAACAATTGGCCATTTTGAAGGGGAACATCTAGTACACTTATCCTGACTAAAGTCGGTCCTCGCCTGCCAAAGACTCTATCGATGACGCCGGCTTGGGATCCACGATGACCTCCATCCCGCCGTTCTGCTGGTCTTGGTCTTGTTGCACTGAAATGGTTGCCTTTGCTTGATACTCTTGCCTGCGCTTGCCCCCTTTGCACCAAAGAGGAAACAAGGACTGCGCAGGCCGGCACCCGCCTGGCACCCGCCTAGCTTCGGTCATCATGGCTTGCATCACGGGCACCTCGTGAGGTACCCTGCCTTGATCTCTCCGCCTCCTTGCGGGCCAGCCTGATGAGGCTGTGCCTGAGCAAGCTTCCTGTCGTCCGCCCCGCGAGGCTTGGCCCCTCGTGAGGGTCTTGAGCTTGTGTTGATGAAGATGGGCCGTACTGGGCCACTCCTTGAGCCATGCCGCAGGCCGTAGGTAGGCAAGTCTGGGTACCCCCGTTCCCAGAACGCCGACAGTAGCCCCCGGGCCCAAGGCGCGCCCGGACTTGGCTTAGCAGAGAAGTGAAGGGGCAAGTGCGAAGCGCCGCAGGCCCCAACAGCCTGCGGCCTTGGGCGCCGCATGACGGTTGATTGGACGTGGGCGTCCCTGCTTCCCCATGACGCCTCGGCAACTGCACGAATTGACAAGTCCCTGCATGCAAAACGGGTCATGATTACCTGTGATCGTGGAGGCCGGCGGTTGGCCTCCCCTGGCTATATGTACGGAACAGTGCGAGCCCTTCCAGTCCATCTTTTCCTGCTACTGTCCTTCTTCTTCTTCGCCCTTGCTCCACCTTACGCCAATGGCACCGATCCGTCGGTTTTCTGCCGAGGAGGAGGGGAAGGCCTCCCGAGAGGGTCCTGTCCCGCTTCCGCCGAAGAAGCGGCTCGTCTCTTGCCACGGAGAAGGGGGTGCTTGGTAGGAGGTGTCGAGGCCATGGTTTGAGCGGCCGCCGCCTGGATTCCCATTGCCCTTGTACGCCCGAATCGAGGGTCCTGAAGACGCAAGCGCCGAGCGACACCGCCAGAGGCGCCGTCGCCGCCGGCGGATTACGGCGGTGCGCGTCGTTCCTCCCGGAGTTCACGCCGAGGGCTCCTCTCGCGAGCTTGTGCTTCACGCTGCCATGCCTTCTCAATCTTGGATTCGCCTTCCTCCCTCCTTCACCTTCGAGATTCCTCCAAGGGGGCCTCTCAAGCTCTGGATGTAGCACGCCGGCTGCGGTACTCCTGAGACCGAAGCAGATGTCGAGGTCGTCGCTCCGAGCAAGGTCGTCATGACCCGGGGCTGGGGTGAGATCGCCCGGGTCTGCCAATCGGAGGGGGCCCTCGTGATCTATCTGGATTACGATGGCGCCGCCTTGATGCTCTTCATGGTCTTCGACGAAGATGGGCGCCGGCTGGAGTGCTGTCCCAGAGGCAGCGGCCGAAGTTCTGGAGCGGCGAGGACCAGGCCTGCCGCCCGCTCTTCCAGCAGCTCCCCTGATGGCAGCGGGTGCATCAGAGGGTCCAGCGACTCTTCCAGGCTCCTCCTGACTCCGGCGACGAGCGACGACAGCTACGAGCCTCCGAGCTCGCGCCGTGCCCGGAGCAGGGCCGGCTTGCCCGGCGGTCGACGCGGCTGATCTGGATGAGGTTGGCGCCGACCTTGCATGGCCCACTGTTGATGATGGCGTATGCCGTCAGGGTCCCTGCAGTTAGACCTGCTTAGGTTTCGCGTCTTTTGTTCCTGCGAGGAGCCAAGAATACACCCCATGGGGGTTTGTAAGGTGCCTATAGTTCCTTTTGTTAATATGATCCTTATCGTGAAGCCGTGTGAGATGCTCGTCCCATCTTAGCTTAGTTCTTCCTTTCGAACCTCGCGAGGACTTGATGCTCTGCGCCGACAGGTCCCGGTCCCAAGGCAAGCTTCAGCCGTCACTGGTATGCCAGGTCGCGATGCCGTGGTCAAGGCCAGGAGGTGAGCGGCCCGGGGTCCAGTAAGAGCCCCTGAGTCGCGATGCTCAGGAGGTCCCCTTTAGCGCTCAAGCAGCCATCGTTCGATGAGAAAGGAGCGCAATGTTGCCAACATAGAACTGCATTAGGTGCAAGGTCGGTGCTGCGATAGCTAGTATTTCCGGAGGACGACTTATCTTGGGAGTCAGAAGCCACTCCTTGGCGCGGCGCCAGGCCCGCGCGTTGGCAGCTGAGGAGTTGCCTGGCGAGGTCCCCACGTGCCTCTTCCCTCTCGCCTTTACTCCCCTTCGTGCTCTACGTCCTCAGGCCCCGGCCCTCGAGCGAGCTCAGCCGTCGCTAGTATGCCAGGTCGCGATGCCATGGACAAGGCCAGGAGGTGAGGGCTGGAGAGCCAGTAAGAGTCCATGAGTCACGATGCTCAGGTACCCCCCCTTTAACGTGCAAGCGGTTCGCGCGGACGAGAGGGAAGGAGACGCTGCGAAGGCCTCGCCTGACGCTGCTCCTTAAAGAGATCCTGCGAGCTCATCACAAGAAAAACGAGAGTTTGCCATTACAATTGCCAGCCAGCTACTGGTTGCTCTGGAGGGGTGACGAGGGCACTGAGGGCTTGGTGAGGTGGCGCCTTGCGGGGTTGCCGTGGCCAGAGCTCAGCCACTCAGGTTTGTCGACGTTGCAGGGACGGACCCATGCGCAAGCATCATGCCGTTAAGGAGCAGCTCCATAAGTTGGTGTCAATCGAGCGGGCGATTAAGTCAAGCACCTTAATCATGAGGGAGCAAATCCATTTAGATAGACGTAGAAAAGGCAAACACCGCTGGGTCGGGCCCGAGTGACTTGGGGATAATGCAGCCCGAGGGGCGCCCCCAACAAAGTAAGCTAAAAACATGAACAAAAGGGATACATGCCGCAGGGACGGACCCACCCGACCTGGGAATGATGCAGCCCTGGGGGCGCTCCTAGCTGAAAATGAAACTCGAAGGATGTCACCTGATGATATTGGGGATGAAAGGGTGCTGAAGTAGCGGACGGCATGCGCTGCGGAAGCCGATCCTTATGAGCCCCCAAGCCCAGGAGCCTCGGGAGGCTCCGGAGGCGCTGGCGGCTCCTCGCGGACCATCTCCATCTCCGCCAGGACTACGGAATGCCTGACCTCTTGAGCCTCCAGGATGCTCCTCATGAGACGCTGACGCACAATAGCCGCATTCAGCAAGCCGTAAGGCATGCGAACATAGCTGTGGGGTGGACCTTTGCAGCGTCCCATGCATGAGGGTCAGAGGCGCTCCTGAGAGGCGGCTCGGTTGAAACCTGGTATGTCGATGCAGATGCGCAACCCACCATCCTCGCCCAGATGGGGTGCTACAGTGGGTAAGTGGCGGCTGCCACTCATGACTCTTGACTCCTGCAGCTCCTGAATGATCTCACTGACGAACTCCTGAGGTTTTGGCCCTCGTTTCCTTGCTCCTTCCCGAGGGAAACGTGCTTTGAAACACGCCTCCAAGTGGTGCGCGAGCGCCTCCCCCGTGATCTTGGCAAAGTCGATGGCCCTCTAGGAGAGAGCCTCCGAGCCTTGCCTGAGGAGGGCGTCGGGCGCGCCTTCCTATGCGACAGAAGGAGGCGCCCTTTGAATGGGCACGGATCCTGAGGGGCCTACCTCCCGAGGGTTCGGACCAGGCAATGTCTTCTTCTTCTTAGGGACTGCCTCGGGAAGCCTTCTGCTCTTGTGATCTGGGTCTTCGATTGACGCGGCCTGAAAAGCACGGTCCAAAGAACACACATCATCCCTCTCCTCACAAGGCACCGTGATGACTCCACCGCTTCTTGGCATCTTGAGGACATTGTAGCCGTGATGAGTCACTGCCATGAACTTGGCCAGAGCTGGGTACCCGAGGATGGCATTGTACGGCAGGCGGATGTGGGCGACGTCGAAGTCAATGAGCTCGGTGCGGTAGTTGTCGCGCTTCCCGAAGGTAACAGAAAGGCGGACCTACCCTATCGGAATAGTGGAACCATCAGTGACTCCTGAGAAAGGCTTGGTTGGCTGAAGCTGATTGTGTGGCACTTGGAGATTGTTGAATGTCTCGACGGATAGGACATTGAGCCCTGCTCCGCCATCGATGAGGGTCCTGGTGACTTGCACATTGCTGATGATTGGGGAACAAAGCATCGGGAGGACTCCGGCTGTGGCTACGCACTTGAGCTGATCTGCTGAGCTGAACGTGATGGCGCATGCTGACCACCTGAGAGGGCATGTGGCCTCGAGCTTGGGGAGGACTGCATTCACTTCGCGAGCAAACTGCTTGAAGATGCGCTGAGAGGCCGGGGCCTGAGCGCCGCCCAAGATGCAAGCGATTGCGCGCAGCTCCTGGAAGCCCCCAGCCCCCTCGTCCCGATGATGGTCTTCATTCCTCCTCGGCTGTGGTGGTAGAGGAGGGAGGCATGTGTTGCCTTGTGGGCGATCCTCGCGAGGCTGATCCGTCCAACCTCCCTCGCGAGGCTGGTCCTGCCAGCGGTCCTCGCGAGGTCGGTCACGCCACCCTTGGCGAGGGCCATGGTCTTCCCATCGTCCTCCACCTCTTCCTCCTCATCGGCCATAGCCCCGATCGTTGCGCTCGGGGCGTCGGCCGGCACGCACATCCTGCACAGCCCTGAGCTCTTGGCATTCGTTGGTGTTGTGGGTGTAGAGGTCGTGGTACACACAGTACCGGCTGCCCTTGGATGACTCAGGCTGATCCCTGCCTCGCTTGGTGTCCGGTTCTACTGCAAGCACAGAAGCCCCCTTGCGCTTCACGTCCTTGACCTTGGGCTTCTTCTCTTCTGGGTCGGCAGCCGGAAGCTCGAGGAGTGAAAGGCGCCCTTCCTCAGCCCTCGCGCACTTGGTCGCCAAATTGAACAGCTCCAGGGAGGTGCACAGGTCTTCATGGATTGCAAGCTCTTCTTTCATCTTGACGTCACGCACGCCGTCGGAGAAGGCTGAGATGATGGCCTCCTCAGACACCCTGGGGATCTTGAGGTGAGCGTTGTTGAAACGCTGGATGAACTTTTGCAGGGTCTCTCCTGGCTGCTGCTTGATGCGGCGCAAGTCACTCATGGCCGGGGGCCGGTCGTGAGTGCCTTGGAAGTTGGCGATGAAGCGGGTGCACATCTCGTCCCAGGAGGAAATCGTGCCAGGAGCCAGGTTCAGGAGCTAGGTGCGGGCACCGTCCTTGAGCGCCATGGGAAACCAGTTCGCCATGACCTTCTCGTCCACATTGGCGGCTTCAATGCCTAGCTCATAGAGCTGGAGGAACTCCACAGGGTTAGCCGTGCCGTCGTAGCGCGGGGGCAGATCTGGCTTGAACTTGCCCGGCCAGGCCACGCTGCGCAGCTCAGCGGTGAAGGCACGACAGCCTGCCGTGGCCACAGGAGGCCTTTGGTGACGGAGAGCTTGATCTTGGAAGTCTCCGTGCGCTGCCGCCAGGAGCAGCGCGGGGTCTTGGCACGCTGGAGCAGGAGCGCGGTCGTGACGGGCCGCTGCGGGGAGCACACGAGCAGCTTCTTGGGGACAAGGGATCTCTTGGCAGCTCTTCTCTTGCTGTGCTGGCGCCGGACGGAGCGGGTCCCGTCCAGGGGCCGCACGCCTTGGGGCCAAGGCGCCTTCTTGAGGGGGAGGCGGCTGAGGCGCCCCTGGAGCTTCGTTGCCCGCGCAGGGTAGAGCGCGTTGCAGCGAGAGGGATGTCGCCGGGGAGCCCCCAGCGGTGCTGACGAGCTCAGTGATGCGGGTGAGCCACTCGTCGTAGAGGTCGTCGACGGGACGGTAGTGCAGGAGCTCCCGTGCCAGGAGCAGCACGGCGTGCGCGTCCGCAGGAGCGTGACGGGTGTGGGACGAGGAACCGGCTGGAGTCAACGACAGGGTGGCGGTGCGGCCTTCTCGTCGCACTGAAGGATGCAGGGACGATGCCTGCTGCTCGTTCCTCGCCGGGCCGGTGGTGGCGTTGACGGCATGCGACGGGGAACGGTGGGGGAATCCGCTGACGGGGGCCGTCTGGGCGACACGAGTGGCGAGAGCGGCCCGGCGCTCGGCGCGGGCTTGATGAGCGTCTGACATGGATGCGACGGACGGCGAAACACAGGGCGGCGGAAGGCGGATTCCGGCGCACCCCTACCTGGCGCGCCAAATGTGGATTTCGGGTTCCGGCAGACCCTTAAGGTTCAAACTCTAGGGTGCGCGCGGAGATCACACCTCCTACCTACTCACGTCTCGTCGCCTCGCAAGGATCTAAACTACACGAAAAACAACACAAGGGACACGAGGTTTATACTAGTTCGGGCCACCATTGTGGTGTAATACCCTACTCTAGTTTGTGGTGTGGTGGATTGCCTCAGGGGCTGATGATGAACAATACAAAGGAAGAACTGCCTCACGAGGGGAGGAGTTCTTGTGGAGGTGATGCCTCTTGGGAAGGATTGAATCCGGATCCCTTGGCCCTAGGTCATATGTTCTTCTACTGTGGTGACTAGCCCTATATATAGAGGCCTTGGTCCTCTTCCCAAATATTGAGCGGGAAGGGCGCCAACAATTGGCCATTTTGAAGGGGAACATCTAGTACACTTATCCTGACTAAAGTCGGTCCTCGCCTGCCAAAGACTCTGTCGATGATGCCGGCTTGGGCTCCACGATGACCTCCATCCTGCCGTTCTGCTGGTCTTGGTCTTGTTGCACCGAAATGGTTGCCTTTGCTTGATACTCTTGCCTGCGCTTGCCCCCTTTGCACCAAAGAGGAAACAAGGACTCTGCGCAGGCCGGCGCCCACCTGGCTTCGGTCGTCATGGCTCGCATCACGGGCACCTCATGAGGTACCCTGCCTTGATCTATCCGCCTCCTCGCGAGCCAGCCTGACGAGGCTGTGCCTGAGGAAGCTTCCTGTCGTCCGCCCCGCGAGGCTTGGCCCCTCGCGAGGGTCTTGAGCTTGTGTTGATGAAGATGGGCTGTACTGGGCCACTCCTTGAGCCACGCCGCAGGCCGCAGGCAGGCAAGTCTGGGTACCCCCGTTCCCAGAACACCGACAGGTGCGTAGGCGTATTTGCGGAAGCATGCTCTACTCGCAAACATGATGGCAGTACTGGGTAAGGCTGATTTAGTAACAGCAACACGTTGGTTCAGCTTATTAATTAAGTGTCCCATCTGCTGCAGCGTGTATTGTCACTTCACTGCGAAGACTAGTTGAATAGTTCTCTCTGATCGAGATGGGAATAATGGTCGCGAAGACTTCCTTTCTACAGTATCCCTATGCCTCTACGCTCACTTCACTCATTTTGCTCTGTACGTAGTCACTTGTTGAAATCTCTAGAAAGACAAATACTCCGTATTTGGGAATAGAGGGAGGCTTTTACTCCGTATTTGGGAACAGAGGGAGTATCACCATATGGAGGGAACAGAGGAAGATTGAAATACGAACATGTCAATGGGAGAGAGTAAGCCCCATGCATGCATGCATGCATGCATGCAACATGCAACACTCACACGTACACATGGACGCACGCAACACTCATACGTCCATTTTGCATCATGCTTTTATATCAATATTTATTGCATTATGGGCTGTTATTACACATTATATATCAATCCTTATGGCTATTCTCTCTTATTTTATAAGGTTTACCATGAAGAGGGGGAATGCCGGCAGCTGGAATTCTGGCTGGAAAAGGAGCAAACATTGGAAACCTTCCGCACTGCTCCAAAAGACCTGAAACTCCACGAAACTTCTTTCTGGAATTTATAAGAATTATTGACCGGAAGAAACACCTCAGGGGGCCCACACCATGGCCAGGAGGGTGGGGGCGCGCCCCCTGTCTCCTGGGCCCCCCGGTGGCCCTCCGGTGTCCATCTTCTGCTATATGAAGGCTTTTACCATGGAAAAAAATCGTGGGCAAGCTTACGGGACGAAACTCCGCCGCCACGAGGCGGAACCTTGGTGGAACCAATCTAGAGCCCCGGCAGAGCTGTTCTGCTGGGGAAACTTCCCCGCGGGAGGGGGAAATCATCACCATCGTCATCACCAACGATCCTCCCATCGGGAGAGGGTCAATCGCCATCAACATCTTCACCAGCACCATCTCCTCTCAAACCCTAGTTCATCTCTTGTATCCAATCTTGTATCCAAAACCACAAATTGGTACCCGTGGGTTGCTAGTAGTGTTGATTACTCCTTGTAGTTGATGCTTATTGGTTTACTTGGTGGAAGATCATATGTTCAGATCCTTATTGCATATTATTACACCTATGGTTATGAACATGAATATGCTTTGTGAGTAGTTACATTTGTTCCTGAGGACATGGGTGAAGTCTTGCTATTAGTAGTCATGTGAATTTGGTATTTGTTCGATATTTTGATGAGATGTCTGTTGTCTTTCCTCTAGTGGTGTTATGTGAACGTCGACTACATGACACTTAGCCATTATTTGGGCCTAGAGGAAGGCATTGGGAAGTAATAAGTAGATGATGGGTTGCTAGAACGACAGAAGCTTAAACCCTAGTTTATGTGTTGCTTCGTAAGGGGCTGATTTGGATCCATATGTTTAATGTTGTGGTTAGGTTTACCTTAATACTTCTTTTGTAGTTGCAGATGCTTGCTATAGGGGTTAATAATAAGTGGGATGCTTGTCCAAGTAAGGGCAGTACCCAAGCACCGGTCCACCCACATATCAAATTATCAAAGTACCGAACATGAATCATATGACCGTGATGAAACTAGCTTGACGATAATTCCCATGTGTCCTCGGGAGTTCTTTTATCATTATAAGAAATTGTCCAAGCTTGTCCTTTGCTACAAAAAGGATTGGGCCACCTTGCTGCACCTTATTTACTTTTATTGCTTGTTACTCGTTACAATTTATCTTATCACAAAACTATCTATTACCTACAATTTCAGTGCTTGCAGAGAAAACCTTACTAAAAACCGCTTATTATTTCGTTCTGCTCCTCGTTGGGCTCGACACTCTTATTTATCAAAAGGACTACGGTAGATCCCCTACACTTGTGGGTCATCACGACTCTTTTCTGGCGCCGTTGCCGCGGAGTGTAGCGCTTTTGGTGAGTGGAACTTGGTAAGGAAACATTTATATAGTGTGCTGAAATCTTCTGTTACTTGTCACTATGGAAACTAATCCTTTGAGGGGCTTGTTTGGGGCATCTTCGTCCCGACTAGTAGAGCAAAGAGTTGCTCCTCAACCTACGGAACCTACTGAAAATGTTCACTTTGAAATTCCTTCGGGTATGATAGAGAAACTGCTAGCTAATCCATTTGCAGGAGATGGAACATTGCATCCCAATTTACACCTTATCTTTGTGGATGAAGTTTGTGGATTATTTAAGCTTGCAGGTATTCCCGATGATGTTTTCAAAAGGAAAGTCCTCCCTTTATCTTTTAAGGGAGATGCATTGACATGGTATAGGCTATGTGATGATACGGGATCCTGGAATTATAAACGATTGAAGTTGGAATTTCACCAGAAGTTCTATCCTATGCATCTTGTTAATCGTGATTGTAATTACATATATAATTTCTGGCCTCGCGAATGAGAAAGCATCGCTCAAGCTTGGGTGAGGCTTAAGTCAATGTTATACTCATGCCCCAATCATGAGCTCTCAAGAGAAATGATTATTCAAAAAAAATTGCTCGGCTTTCTCTCAATGATCGCACCATGCTCGGTACTTCCTGTTCTGGTTCTTATATGCTGAAGACTATTGAATTCAAATGTGACTTATCGGAAAGAATTAAACGCAACTCTGAAGATTGGGGTTCCGATGATGGTAAGGAGTCAGGTATGACACCTAAGTTTGATTGTGTTAAATCTTTTATGGATACCGATGCTTTTCGTGGATTTAGCGCTAAATATGGACTTGACTCTGAGATAGTAGCTTCTTTCTGTGAATCTTTTGCTACTCACATTGATCTCCCTAAGGAGAAGTGGTTTAAATATAATCCTCCCGTTGAAGTAAAAGTAGTTGCACCTATTACAGTTGAAGAAAAGACTATCACTTATAATGATCCTATTGTTCCTACTACTTATGTTGAGAAACCACCTTTTCCTGTTAGGATAAAGGATCATGCTAAAACTTCAGATGTTGTTCGTAAGAGTAATACTAGGACTTATACACCTCCTGAACAAATCAAAGTTGAACCTAGTATTGCTATGGTTAAAGATCTCTTGGATGATGATTTAGATGGGCATGTTATTTATTTCTGTGGTGAAACTTCTAATATTGTTAAACCAGATGCTAAGATACATAGACCCATTGTAGGCATGCCTGTTATTTCTATTAAAATAGGAGATCATTGTTATCATGGCTTATGTGATATGTGCGCTAGTGCTAGTGCAATACCTATTTCCTTATACCAAGAGATTATGCATGATATTGCACCTGTTGAGTTAGAAGATATTGATGTTACAATTAAGCTTGCCAATAGAGATACTATTAGGCCTTTTGGGATTGTTAGAGATGTTGAAGTCTTGTGTGGGAAGGTCAAATACCCTGCTGATTTTCTTGTTCTTGTCTCTCCACAATATGACTTTTGTCCCATTATATTTGGTAGACCCTTCTTGAACATTGTTGAAGCTAAGATTGATTGCGAAAAGGATGTTGTTACAATTGGCTTGGATGATGTGACTCATGAGTTTAATTTTGCTAAATTTCATAGACAACCCCGTGATAAAGAACTACCTAGTAAAGATGAAATAATTGGTCTTGCTCCTATTGTCGTGCCTCCTACTGATTCGTTAGAACAATATTTGCTAGACCATGAAAATGATATGTTTATGAAAGAGAGGAGGGAAATAGATGAAGTGTTCCTTAAATAGGAACCTATTCTGAAACATAACCTTCCCATTGAAATTCTAGGGGATCCCCCTCCACCCAAGGGTGATCCCGTGTTTGAGCTAAAACCATTACCTGATGATCTTAAGTATGCTTATCTTGATGAAAAGAAAATATATCCTATTATTATTAGTGCTAACCTTTCAGAGCAGGAAGAGGAAAGATTATTGAAAACTCTGAAGAAGCACCGTGCTGCTATTGGATATACTCTGAATGATCTCAAGGGCATTAGTCCTACTCTATGCCAACACAAAATTAAAGTGGAAAAAGATGCCAAACCAGTGAGAGATCCTCAACGGCGGTTGAATCCCAAGATGAAAGAAGTGGTAAGAAAGGAGATACTAAAGCTCCTCGAGGCAGGTATAATTTATCCAGTTGCTGATAGTGAATGGGTAAGCCCTGTCCATTGTGTCCCTAAAAAGGGAGGTATTACTATTGTTCCTAATTATAAAGATGAATTGATTCCGCAAAGAATTATTACATGTTATAGGATGGTAATTGATTTCCGTAAATTAAATAAAGCTACTAAGAAAGATCATTACCCTTTACCTTTTACTGATCAAATGCTAGAAAGACTATCCAAACATACACATTTTTGATTTCTAGATGGTTATTCTGGTTTCTCTCAAATACCTGTGTCAGAGGAAGATCAATCAAAAACTACTTTTACTTGCCCTTTCGGTACTTTTGCTTATAGACGTATGCCTTTTGGTTTATGTAATGCACCTGCTACCTTTCAAAGATGTATGATGGCTATATTCTCTGACTTTTGTGAAATGATTTGTGAGGTATTCATGGATGACTTCTCCATTTATGGATCCTCTTTTGATGATTGCTTGAGCAACCTTGATCGAGTTTTGCAGAGATGCGAAGACACTAGTCTCGTCTTGAATTGGGAAAAGTGCCACTTTATGGTTAATGAAGGCATTGTCTTGGGGCACAAGATCTCCGAGAGAGGTATTGAAGTTGATAAAGCTAAAGTCGATGCTATTGAAAAGATGCCATGTTCCAAGGACATAAAGGTATAAGAAGTTTCCTTGGTCATGCCGGTTTTTATAGGAGGTTCATTAAGGACTTCTCTAAAATCTCTAGGCCTCTGACTAATTTATTGCAAAAAGATATTCCTCTTGTCTTTGATGATGATTGTGTAGAAGCATTTGAAATACTTAAGAAAGCTTTGATCACTGCACCTATTGTTCAGCCACCTGATTGGAATTTACCTTTTGAAATTATGTGTGATGCTAGTGATTATGCTGTAGGTGCTGTTCTAGGGCAAAGAGTTGATAAGAAACTGAATGTTATCCAGTATGCTAGTAAGACTCTTGATACTGCCTAGAGAAATTATGCTACTACTAAAAAAGAATTATTAGCAGTTGTGTTTGCATGTGATAAGCTTAGACCTTATATTGTTGATTCCAAAGTTACTATTCACACTGTTCATGCTGCTATTAAATATCTTATGGAAAAGAAAGATGCTAAGCCTAGACTCATTAGATGGGTTCTCTTGCTCCAAGAATTTGATTTGCATATTATTGATAGAAAGGGAGCTGAGAACCCCGTTGCAGACAACTTGTCTATTTAGAGAATGTTCTTGATGACCCACTACCTATTGATGATAGCTTTCCTGATGAACAATTAGCGGTCATTAATGCTTCTCGTACTGCTCCTTAGTGTGCTGATTATGCTAATTACATTGTTGCTAAATTTATACCACCTAGTTTCACATACCAACAAAAGAAAAAGTTCTTTTATGATTTAAGACATTATTTCTGGGATGACCCACACCTTTATAAAGAAGGAGTAGATGGTGTTATTAGACGTTGTGTACCTGAGCATGAACAGGAACAGATCCTACGCAAGTGTCACTCTGAATCATATGGAGGACACCACGCTGGAGACAGAACTGCACATAAGGTATTGCAATCCGGTTTTTATTGGCCTACTCTCTTCAAAGATGCTCGTAAGTTTGTCTTATCTTGTGATGAATGTTAAAGAATTGGTAATATTAGTAGACGTTAAGAAATGCCTATGAATTATTCTCTTGTTATTGAACCGTTTGATGTTTGGGGCTTTGATTATATGGGACCTTTTCCTGCCTCTAATGGATATACACATATTTTAGTTGTTGTTGATTACGTTACTAAGTGGGTAGAAGCTATTCCAACCAGTAGTGCTGATCATAACACTTCTATTAAAATGCTTAAAGAAGTTACTTTTCCGAGGTTTGGAGTCCCTAGATATCTTATGACTGATGGTGGTTCACATTTTATTCATGGTGCTTTCCATAAGATGCTTGCTAAGTATGATGTTAATCATAGAATCGCATCTCCTTATCATCCGCAGTCTAGTGGTTAAGTAGAGTTGAGCAATAGAGAACTCAAATTAATTTTGCAAAAGACTGTTAGTAGATCTAGAAAGAATTGGTCCAAGAAACTTGATGATGCATTATGGGCCTATAGAACTGCATACAAAAATCCTATGGGTATGTCCCCATATAAGATGGTTTATGGAAAAGCTTGTCATTTACCTCTAGAACTTGAACATAAAGCATATTGGGCTATTACAGAGCTCAATTATGACTTCAAACTTGCCGGTGAGAAGAGGTTGTTTGATATTAGCTCACTTGATGAATGGAGAACCCAAGCCTATAAGAATGCCAAGCTATTCAAAGAAAAAGTAAAACGTTGGCATGACAAAAGAATACAAAAGCGTGAGTTTAACGTAGCTGATTATGTGTTATTATTCAACTCTCGTTTAAGATTTTTTGCAGGAAAACTTCTCTCTAAATGGGAAGGTCCTTACGTTATCGAGGAGGTCTATCGTTCTGGTGCCATAAAAATCAACAACTTTGAAGGCACAAGTCCGAGGGTGGTTAACGATCAAAGAATTAATCATTATATTTCAGGTAATCCTATCAATGTTGAAACTATATTATTGAAACCGTAACCCCGGAGGAATACATAAGGGACACTTTCCAGAAAGTTCCAGACTCTGAAAAGGAATAGGTATGTGGTACGGTAAGTAAATCGACTCCAAAACAATTCTAAAGGCAATTTTTATCAGTTTTGGAATATGTAAGAATTTTAGGAAGAAAGAAGTAGTCCGGGAAGGACACGAGGCCTCCACGAGAGTGGAGGGCGCGACCACCCTTACTGGGCGCGCCCCCTATCTCGTGGCCACCTCGTGTGCCTCCCGGACTCTGTTTTCTTGCACGTTACGTATTTTGGTCGATAAAAATTCATTATATAATCTCCCGAAAGTTTTGACCACCGTATCACGCAAATATCCTCTGTTTTCATTTCGAGCTGTTTTCTGTTACAGATCTAGAGCACCATGGCGTCACCCTCCTTCAACAATGAAGACAAGGATGCTTGGCTATTGAAGATAGAGCTGAAAAGAGAAGAACCGGAAGAGATCAACAAGGATGAAGAGATCAAGAAGGCCATGGAGGTTCAAGCCCCGGCAGTGAAAGAAGAAGACATCCCTCAACCCTTACCTAACCTCTTTACTCCAACGGAGATTGAAGCTTTCAAGATGATTGAGTTAGCTCGCATACAGAATAAGTATCTCACACAGGAGAATATTTTGTTGAAGGAACATATCTCCGGACTCAAGGGAATTATCCGCAAGTTGGAGGAGCTTTTACGCTCGATGTGCGATTATCCACCATCATCATCACCACCTCCATCACCTCAGAGGACATAATCACATGGGTATGGGCACTCCCCTTGGAAACTGCCAAGCTTGGGGGAGGTGCCCCGGTATCGTATCACCATCACACTCTTATCTTTACCGTTTTATTTAGTTCGATCCTTTTAGTAGTATCTTGATCTAGTAGATTGAAGTTTTGATATCAAGTAGCTTTGAGTTTTGCCTTGAGATCTCTTTATGTAATCGAGTCCGTGAGTTATCTATAATAAAGATTAGTGTTGAGTCAAGGGCTTTGCTATCTTGCTATGATCTTGAGAAAAATAGAAAGAATAAAAAGAATAAAAGAGTTCATATTGATCTTATGGATAGTAATGACTTCACACATAGAAAGTGTGAGGCTTAAAAGTTGTTGAGAGTTGATAAACGTAGTTTTGGTCATCGTTGCAATTAATAGGAAGTAATAAGGAAAGAGAGGTTTCACATATAAATATACTATCTTGGACATCTTTTATGATTGTGAGCACTCATTAAGTATGACATGCTAAACGAGTCGACGTTGGACAAGGAAGACAACGTAATGGTTTATGTTTTCTCACATCTCAGTTAAAGTATATTGTCATTGACCTTCCAAACATG